>NC_042615.1:561706099-561982505 GCF_901001135.1 Rhinatrema bivittatum | reverse complement strand
GGGAGAGAATGAGGGGGAGGTGAGAGACAGAGGGATGTAGCCCGTTTTAACGGGCTTAACGACTTGTATTATTATAATTTATGAATAACAATAATAAAACAAAGTTATTGTGTTATTCAATTTATCTCTTTAATGAGATATGAGCTTGATGGGATGAACACAGCTTTTGAATATTTGGTGTTAATAAAGTCCAAAGGGTCTTCTGCGTAATTTTAAAAAGCTGGCCAGTTTCACACTATAAAATTGATAGTTGAATGAGGCTAATTCTATATGGCTATGAGAGTGAAGTCTTTAATTTATAGGAAGGGACAGAATGTCAGTATAAATCCTGCACCTCCAGTTCTGTAACTCTGTGCATCCACTGAAATTCCCCCAAACAATGGAGCTTAGATGTTTCCCCTTACAGCTCATCATACTAAAAGATATTTTCAAATGCTGGTGTCGCCTCACAGTAGGCGCAGCACAAACACCTTCCACTGCCAGGCACATTGTGAACTAAAATAAAACCTCGCAAAACAAGACACTCAAAATCTATACTGCAATCCCATTGTAACATAACAGTAATAACACCAAGGTCTCAAACAACAATAACCCTACCTGTGAAAAAGCAAGGGTAAATATTACACTGGGATCTAGAATACCAATACACCACCTACTGAGGAAACAAAACAAACCAGATTGGAGAGAAAACAAGATGGCGCCCTGAGCGGGAGCTGTGCCGTGAGCTCCGTATTTCTTATTTCCTATTTTAAGCTTTCAGCGATATCTCCTTCGAAATGCCTCATAAAAGAAAGGGCAAGGTCCGGGTATACCCACCCGACCCAGATCTTGTAATCGGGCAACGGCTAATTACAGACTTTACCGCAAACGCACCAGAAGTGGGGGAAGTTAGCCCCATTGGAGTTTTGGCGAGAGGAGAGCCATACTCTCCCGGGGAACTTTCACTAACCACCCCGGAGCCCAAAACGCCGGCTCGAGCTTTGCCCCTGGAGGACGTCGGAGGAGCTGAGTTACATACCCAAGTGGTTAAGATAACCCAGCAGGGTGGCCCAGAAGACGTCCTAAAGGCTGGTGATCCCGGAGGAGTCCTGCAAACTCGCGTGGCTGAGACGCCAGGAAATGAGGAGGAAATGGTGGCGTCTACCTCCCAAACATCGGGGGATCCAGGCGAAGGAGCTGGAAGCGGGGTAAGGAAATCTTTCACCCAGCAATTTACCAAGCCAGCAAAAATAACCCTTGATAATATCTGGGACCTCATGAATGGGATGATGGTCAAACTAGACAATCAAGCCCTGCAGCTTGAAAATATTTCAACCAAATTCGGGTTGCTGGAAAGAGATACACAGCAGAAATTTATGGAACAAAGTAACTCTATAAAACATAACGGAGGACATTAAAAGTCTTCAGAATACCAATGCCACTATAATATCAGAAAGGATTTCCACACTGAGAAGGTTAGAATCCATCGAGAATCATGTGAGACATTTAAATTTGAGATTTCTGAACTTTCCAATTATAATGGGGGAGATCCCTCTATTATCATTTAAGAAATATATTTCTGAAGTCCTAAAAATACCACAACAAGAGATACCACCGGTTAAAAAGATATTTTTTCTGCCAAAAAGAACAAGCACCCCGCTAACAGTTCCGCAACAAGGGTCAGACTTTTAAAATCTGACCAATTACCTGGAAAATTCTAACATAGAAATAATAGATCGTGCTGTTTTGTTTGTTTCTTTTTATGAAGAAAGTGATGTCTCCAAGATAATGAGAAATTACTTCAAAAATATTTCTACATTATTCTGTGGTGGACTCATCCGTGTATACCCGGATTTGGCAAAATCTACGCAGCAGCGTAGAAAAGATTTTCTGCAGATGAGACCTGAGACTATAGCACTGGGGGCTAGCTTCAAATTGAGGTACCCCTGTAAGTGCATAATCCAACTGGCCAGGAATATATATATCTTCTTTTTACCAGATCAACTGAGGGCTTTTCTGTCTGGTAGGAGACCTCCCGATGAGAATTTGGGACAATAGAAATTAGGTGTGAAGCAGGGCAAAAATTGTGAAATAGATGTCGTGTGTACTCCTTGAATATTTCCTTTCTCTCCACAATTACCTATGTATTAAGAGAGTAGATATTGTTTAGTTCTTAAGTATACGGGAAATTTAAATTTTGTTTCTTAAAGGTCTCTGTAATTTCTCTTACAAATGATTGTTTGTAATTTGTTTAAAAGATGATAATTAAATAATAATAAAAAAAAAAACCAGATTGCTATAGATCCCTATGCTAGCAGAATCTCTCATCATGGCCACACACACAGAGCAGAGACAGACCCTCACCAAATACAGAATACAAAAAAAGGAGCACAAATTAGACAAAAACTGAAATGAAAACCCCAAGAAGCCAGACTCTGTGTGTTAACAATGGAAAAACAGAACCACCATTCCTCATAAAACAAATAAAATCAAGAAACATAAAGCATCAGTTATAATAGTAAAACCATACTAATAAAAGAATATTTTAAAACTACTGATAAATAGAATTTCTATTAATTAAAATCATATACATTTTTTTACAATTTCCCAAACACCAATAAAATATTTCAAAACAGCACATATATCAAATATCACCCAATAATTAAAACTAATAAGGATTTTAAAAAGCTCCTGCTTTTTAAAATCCTTATTAGTTTGAGCTCTTGATTTCCAGTCACCCTGATATTGTCCAGGATTAGGAGGTTATCCTCTCACACACTCACATGCCATTCTCTCTCACACATACACTGTCACATACATACACATTCATGCTCTTATACCCACCATAACCTCTCGCTCTCACAGACACTGACACACTCTCAGGCTCTAAGACACTCTCTCCCCCCCCCACACACACCCCCCACACAAACTCTTACTCCCCTGGATTTTCTCATACACACAAATACACACAAACACACACACCCAGGCAAGTTCCCAATCATTCTCACACACTGAAACTGACCCCCAGGCAGGCTCCCATTCATTTTCACACCACTCCCTCACCATCCCCCAGGCATGCACACATTCATTCTCACACACACAGACCCCCAGGCAGGCACCAATTCATTCTCACACACACAGGCAGGCACCTATTCTTACACATACAAACCCCAGGAAGACACCCATTCATTCTCATACACACACACACCCTCAGGCAGGCACCCATGCATTCACACAAATACACCCCTAGGCAGAGACCCCCTTTCTTTCTTTTGCCAGCAACCTCGGAGCCTCTCTCATTCCTCTGCTGCCACTGTCACTGATGTTGCATGGCTATTGGGGAGGCGCTGATTGCTGCTATTGGCACTGAAGCCCGTTCTGCTGCCTCCTCTGTGCAGGCCCTGTGGGTTTCCACTTCCTCCATGTTGATCTCATACATTGTGAGATCCGCATAGAGAAAGTGCTACTCTTGCACATTACCAAAGATTACATGTGCCAATCAGTAAAAAGTAATTTCTTTCTTTTTTTTTTTTTTTTTTTACCTTTGCTGATTGAACTTAGTTTTCTAATCAGTTGGTCACAGGCTTTTTTGTTCCACCTCCCCTTTCTTATTTTTTTGCCAATTCCTTTCATATTGTCTTTTTTTCTATTTCTTTTCTCTCCATCTATCTTCTTCCCTCAAACATTCAGTCAGGTTCTCATTCTCATATGCTTTCTCTCTCTCTCTCTCTCACATGCTCTCTCATACAATCATTCATACAGTCTCTCTCTTGCACATGCTGTCTCTCTCACACCCATACAGGTTCTCACATGCTGTCTCTGCAAACATTCAGGTCCTCACTCCCACACCCAATCTCTCAACGCACCTCATACGTGCACTCTACGGGCCCTCAGCCTCTCTCTTACCTCTGGGCCTCCTCTTCACAGGTCGCTGCAGGACGGGCTCTGCAGTGGCCCTGATCTTCTCGGGCCGATCACGGCGGCTCCCTGATCTTTTCGGACCAATCCGCGGTGGGGGCCCTGCTACTGGGCCGCCTCCTCTTCTCTCACGCTGTAACAACGCTGTTCCTCCCCTTTCTGCCCATGCGGCTCCGGCAACATTTTCCTTCCGGGGCTGCGTGGGCAGGAAGGAGGAGGAGCATCTGCACGTTTCGACATGACTTTGTTCTTCGGGCCGTGGTGAGGTGAGCTCCACCACGGTCCTACCGATCTTCCTGCTGTGTGTCTGCGGCACACAGCACAGCGATTCTTTACTGCTCAGCTGCCAGTGGGATGAGGTCCACCGGCGGCCGCATTGGCTCCCACTTGCTGGTGTGTCATGTGCACCGGGCTTGCGCAACACACTAAAGTGTCGCGACACACACTTTGGAAAGCTCTGCTCTAGATAGACGAATGGGATTGCAGGCTGAGCACAAGGCTACATGCTCTCAATATCTCATTCCTTGTTTAAAGCCGAGGAGGAACTTGAATCGCTTCAGATTGTAGGGATCCAGAAATCCTTTAGATTCGCTCATCAAAAATGGTATGAGCATGGGAACAAGGTGGGAGTACTATTGACCAGAGTGATTTTAGGAAGAGGATGGCTCAGACACTATCCATAGCATTCTTACAAAACAGGGACCAGTCTCTCTAGTAAACTGGAGACCATTAATGTTTCTTTTAAAGTGTTTTTTGAGGATCTGTACTCAAGGCAAGATGAATGCACTATTGATATAAATATCTTGGCAACCTGCAACTTTTCCCTTTCACCAGAGTCTTTTGCAGCTTATGACCCGGGAATGGGACACGCCGGAGGCTGATCTCAGGGTTAGTAGGGCCATGGAAAAGCTTTATCCACTTCCAGGCGTTTCATTAGATCTTCTCAAGATTCCGAAAGTGGACGCGGCCGTTTCGGTGATCTCCAGTGATGGGTGGGGCTGCGCTAAAGGATCTTTGTGGTATCGGCGCTGGGCGTTAGGGCGGCCGTCTGCAGTAGTCTCATGCAATGGGCTACCCTTCATTGGGTGCAGCAGCTGCTCACCACTCGAGCTTCCCCCAGCAGAGACTGAGCAGGTGGCGGTGGCTTACATGGCGGATTCCTTGTATGATCTCCTTTATACCTCCTCCCACACGATGTCTTCGGCGAGGCAGCTCCTGTGGCTTCGCAACTGGTCGGCTGATGTCTCCTCCAAGTCTCAGCTGGGTTCCTTCCCGTTTAAAGGCAAGCTCTTATTTGGAGATGAGTTGGAACATCTCATTAAGGCCTTAGGGGATAACAAAGTCCACAAGCTCCCTGAGGACAAGCCCAGGTCTTCTCGCCCCTTCAATTCTTTTTGGGGCCGTTTTCGTACCGGTAGAGCCCCATCCTTTGCTCCGTGGCAGTCGTCTGCGAGGTCCCAGGCTTGGGCTCATTCCTTTCGCAGCAGACTGCCTCCTTGAGACGGAGCCTCCCAAGGATTCTCCACAAAAAAGATATAATTGCGATTAGAGACGGTACAGAGAAGGGTAACCAAAATAAGGGGAATGGAACAGCTCCCCTATGAGGAAAGACTAAAGAGGTTAGGACTTTTCAGCTTGGAGAAGAGACGGCTGAGAGGGGATATGATAAAGGTGTTTAAAATCATGAGAGATCTAGAATGGGTAGATGTGAATCGGTTATTTACTCTTTCAGATAATAGACTAGGGGGCACTCCATGAACTTACCATGTGGCACATTTAAAACTAATTGGAGAAAGTTCTTTTTCACTCAACGCACAATTAAACTCTGGAATTTGTTGCCAGAGGATGTGGTTAGTGCAGTTAGTATAGCTGTGTTTAAAAAAGGATTGACAAGTTCTTGGAGGAGAAGTCCATTACCTGCTATTAATTGAGTTGACTTAGAAAATAGCCACTGCTATTACTAGCAACAGTAACATGGAATAGACTTAGTTTTTGGGTACTTGCCAAGTTCTTATGACCTGGATTGGCCACTGTTGGAAACAGGATGCTGGGCTTGATGGACCCTTGGTCTGACCCAGTATGGCATGTTCTTATGTTCTAGTATTGATCTTCCTAGCCTTTCTGAAAGGCAAGTGGACAAATTAGCGGCTTCTATTACCTTGGTCGAGGTCTACAAAGCTACCACTGGGCTCAGGGCCAGATGGGTTCCACTTATATTTCTACAAAAGATTGTCTGGGGATTTGGAATCTGGGATCTTTGTTACTGAAGGCCTTTGCGACTATTGCATTGATACATAAAAAGGGATGGACAGTTTGGATTTGGGCTCTTATTAACAGATCTCCCTTCTTAATACAGACATTAAGATCCTGGCCAACATATTACAACTTTGCTTTGATCCACACTCATCAAATACTCCATTGTAGGCTCTAACAGGTTCATAAAGAATAGGCTGTCCACCACTAACACTCATCGTTTGTTTAATCTAAGGGTTGTCGATATTGTTGCACTGGATGCAGAAAAATCCTCTGTTTTGAGATGGCCTTTTCTCTTTAAGGTTTTAGAAAGATTCAGTATTCCATCTCAGTTTAGGGCTTATCAGCTCTTTATTCACACCCAGGGTCAGAGTGCTAACTAATGGTTACTGCTCTAGCTCTTTCCCTTTTGCCAGTGGTACTTGGCAGAGATGACCCCCCCCTCCCCCCAATGCCTTTGCTGTTTAATCTGGCAATAGAGGTCTTGGCTTAGAGGGCGTGCTCTTGCCCAGCTGTGATGGGGTTCCCAGCCATATTCTCATATGCTGATGTCTCATTTCTATCTAACCCCAGTGTTTCTGGACCTGCAGTATATGCTGCTTTTCTGATTATGGTTACAAAGTCAACTTCAATAAGTCTGAGGTGTTCCCCCTTTGGAATAACCATGGCTAGTGATGTCCCAAACTCTTTCCCAATTTAAATGAGCTAAACCTCAAACACACATTAAAGGTTAAGGAAGGATATGCTAAACTCATGATACTAAGAAAACTGAAACCATTACTATCGTTACCAAACTTTCGTACTGTACTTCAATCTCTGATTTTCGCCAGCACAGACTATTGTAATGCCTTGCTACTAGGCCTACCCAACACTACAGTAAGACCTCTACAGATTTTACAAAATGCTGCAGCGAGAATTCTCACTGGAAAAAACAAGAGATCACATAACAGATGCACTCACCACCCTACATTGGCTTCCCATAGAACAAAGAATACAGTTCAAAGCACTGTGCTTAATACACAAACTTATCCACGACGATAAAGCAGAATGGCTGAACACAGCACTTAGAGTACATGTCCCACACAGAAATTTAAGGTCAGCAAACAGAGAACTCCTTCCCATTCCTTCTGTGAAAACCGCAAGAGTTACCCAAGTGAGGGAGCGAGCTCTGTCTCTAGCTGGTCCCATATTATGGAACTCCATGCCCCTTGACCTTAGACTCCAGAGCAATCAAACTTTTCAAAACACAGCTCAAAACCTGGCTTTTCATACAAGCCTTCAAGAAAGAAAACTGATGCAGGCAATTAAGCAAAGATATGTGGCATAAAGCACCGAATGCCTAATTTAACGATCCTTACTGTAAATATTAGTTCAACCTTTTTAACTGTAAGCAACCTTCAGGACACATTGCTATGTAACACTCAATCCCCCAAATAAACGCCTTATGGAATGGTTGGGCTATTTAATACACTTTAGTACACTTTAGTACACTTTACATATAGCTTATAATATCGAATCATGTATCTGAACAACTACGGCACCCTCTGGTTAAAGTAAAATCCATTTCGAACTTATTTATGTGCCTATTTGTAAACCGTTGTGATGGTATATCACTAAATGACGGTATAGAAAAGTTTTTAAATAAATAAACTGCATCTTCAGGAGATCTCAGTCTCGCACATTGCAGGAAAAGAGCGCTGACTTTCTCAGCAGACAGAGACTGGATCCAGGAGAATGGGAATTGTCAAATGAGGTGTTTAAGTTAATAGTGGATCGCTGGGGCCTTCCATTGATGGACCTACTGGTGACTGCTTGCAATGCAAAAGTTCCTTGCTGCTTTAGTCGCAGGAGAAATACAAAGTCTTTGGGCATCGATGCCTTCATACTGGAGTGGCCAGAGAACAAGCAGCTGTATGCCTTTCCCCTGTGGCCCATGTTGGGCAAAATGATTTAGAAGATCGAGAGTCACAGGGGGACACCAGATTGGCCCAGAAGACCATGGTAAGCAGATTTGCAAAAGCTTCTAGTGGACTCTCCACTCTGGTTTCCGGCACACAGGGATCTGCTACAGCAGGGACCTGTTCTTCACAAAGATCCGAATTGCTTTTGTCTTACGGTATGGCCTTTGAGAAGGTTTGGTTGCTTAAGCATGGATATTCTAATGCGGTGATTGCCATCTTGCTACGAGTGAGAAAGTTCTTTACTTCCTTAGGCTATGTACAGGTTTGCTGCATGATTGAGGCTTGGTGTGAAGATTGAGGGGGTCTTCCTCGTTCGGTTAAGATCTTGCTAATTTTGGGATTTTTGTAGGATGGATTGAGTAAAGGGGTGGCTCTTTAATTTATTAAAGATACAGGTGGGGGATCTTGCCTGTTTCTAAGATCAGGTGAATGGTGGGCCCTTGTTGGCTCATCCGGATGGGGCCCATTTCTTGAAAGGAGTGAAGCAACTTAGTCCTACCTTGCAGTTACCGGTGCCCTTGTGAAGTCTTCATCTAGTTTTGGATTTTTTAGCAGGCCCTACTTTTCGATAGATGCGTAACCTAACTTAAAATCCCATGTTTCTTTTGCCAGTTTATTCTGTGCATCAAGTATCTGAACTACAGGCCTTTCCGGGGGCCGTTTCTACACGTCACTCCAGGGGTGATACAGCTGCATACTGTTCCTTCCATTTTGCGCAAAGTGGTCTTGGATTTTCACTTGAATCAGTCTATTACCCTGCTGTCGCTGGACAGGGCAAGAGATGTGGAGGAATATCACCTGTTACAGGCCTTGAATGTCAAGAGGCATATCTTGAAGTATTTAGGGGTTTCTGAACCTCTCGGGAAGATGGACCGGCTGTTTATACTCAATGGTGGAGTAAAGGTGAGCTGGCGTCAGGCTACAATAGCCCACTGGATTCAGGAGGTAGCCACGGCTGTGTATGTGGATGCTGAACAGACGTTGCCTAGTCAAGGTTCATTCCAGTAGGGCTCAAGCAGTGTCATGGTCGGAGGTTAGATTATCTCTCGTCTATGTTTGCTAAGCTATGACATGGTCCTCTTTACATACCTTTTCCAGGCATTATCGCCTGGATGTGCAGGCCCATGAGGATGCGGCCTTCGCACATGTGGTTTGACTGGACCGCAGGTAGCTTCCCATCCTGCTCCAGAGTATCTTTGGTATGTTCCACTGGTTTGGATTCACCTGTCTGAGCATTAAGAAAGAAATTACTACTTAGCTGATAATTACCTTTTCTTTAATACAGGCAGGTGAATCTACCTTCCCACCCTTGGCCACCGAATGATTGTGCTATGGTCTTCCTGCTTGGCTGTGTGTTCCAGGTAGTACTGGTGTCAATCCAGTCCCTAGACTGTTATAATCTATCTGAGCTCAGTGATTTCCTGTTGGCTGAGTGCTGGAATGGTTATCTGTAAATCAAGCTTTGTTAATTTGTCCACAGTTGTCTTTTGCAGAGAATACTGGTAGGCTGATGTAACTGCGGGGGATATATATGCTGAGATGTCAGCTTTGTTTTGTCTCCATCTGCTGGTAGAGGTGCATAACCCACTGGTTTTGGATTCATCGTTCTACTAAAGAAAAGGAAATTATCAGCTAAGTAGTAATTTCTCCTTTCTTTAGTCGGATACACCCGAGATGGATCTCTTTGCAGCTTCTCTGAACAGAGAGATCTGTAGCTTCTGGTTCAGGAGAATATCTGACGACAGCTTATCAGATGCCTTTTCTCCCTTTGGAAACTTTAGTGTTTTTATAGGAACTACAAAATGTTTTAACTATGACAATACAAAAGCATTGTTGGAGAATTCTTGAGTGCAGGACCCTCAGACTTTTAAAGGTCTAATGTAACTAGTGGCAATTAAGCATACATTTGATTTTGTAGACTTTGAGAGAGAATTCTCTGGATGATGGTGTTTTATTTGAATTCAAGAATGGATTTCTTTAGAGGTTGCTTAGTAATAAGTTAAATTGAGAGTTAGAATTATAGACTATTCAGTGGTTGTTACTTGCCTTCCCCTAACTGAGATTTGAATTGTATTAGCTTTAAGCGATTGAGGTAATAGAAAAACATTGCAACCAATTTCAAACTTCTCATTTAAAAGAAAAAAAAGAAAAAATTGTCTAACAAGAATATGGCCAGTTCCTAGAGTGGACTTTTTTCCAGTTAAGTTGAAATCTGAGGGGAAAAGCTCTTTATGATATGAAAACAAAATGGTACTGTTAAAAGGAATTCCTTTTAATGACAACTGCATGGGTATGCATAACTACGGTTGCAAGCAGAGGAAACTGGTTGGAACGGAAATTCTTAATATGAATGTTTTACACTGAGAGCAACAAATTTTGCAATTTTAACCATATTTTTATTGGTAGAAATGTGTGAATTAGCACAAGAAAAGCTTTTAAGCAAGAGAAGTAATACCTGTGTGTAATTGTGTGCTGCTCACACAGGTACTCTTTGCATTCCATGACATGCTAATAATTTGTTTTAATAATAAACCAGAACAAAAATATGTAACGCTACAGCACGCTGAGACAACCATTCACCTTTCAGTGAAATACTTCTTAATCATCAGTTAGTACTCCCGGCCATCCGACATTCTTTCCACTCAATACGTTTACAATATTTTAAGATTAATTCAGGGCTGCCATGTCAGGTTAATCAAACGTTTTGTTAACTGTTGTATTTCAAGAGCCTGAGTTACAAAGTGTATTAACTTTATAAACAGTAACACTCTTTTTTTTTTTTCTCTCATGGGCTCAACATTTATTCAGTGTATAGTTGATGCGCAGTGGCAAGAATGGAACATTCCAGTGGTTTGAATCGGCAGATTTGACAGTTGGTAAGGAGAGTGGAAGTCAAAGTTTGATATTTTCAATGTGTTATATCAACAGTGGGGCTATCTAAGAGAAGGTGTTATGGCCAGTTATCACATCAAAGGTATAGAATTATAATAGATAAATGGAAGAACAAGTTTTAGCAATGGATTCTCTAGCCCAGGGGTAGATAATTTAGACATGGAGTACTGCAAACCAGTCAGGTTTTCAGGATATCCACAATGAAGATGTATTTGTACACAATGAGACAGTGTATACAAATATCCATGCTAAATATTTATGAGGTGCATCTTGGAAACCTAACGAAGTGCCTAAACATGGAGTCGTGATCTGCTATATATTTCCTCCTTCCCTTTGGTGCATGATCAGGACTCCTCCAACAATAGTTATTCTCATTCTCATAATTCCATGGTTTCCAGATCCGTTAGAAACTGTGGCACAAGTTCAAATTCTGGATTCCTTCATCCAGAAACTTTTATTTATTTATTTTTTTGGAGAGGGTTCCCAGAGTGGAGTGAGGAAAGGCCTGAACACATGTGCTCCCTCATGATCACTTGTTGATCATGTCATCTCTCCATCCCATCACCTTGGTTCGCATCTTTTACTGGTCCCAGCAGCAGTAAACAGGTGGCAGTAAGAAGATGGAAAATCAGCACAGGACATGCTTACAGGCACTACAGTAGTCCTGTCCTTAACACAACTTCTATGGTAATAAGAAGCCCATATAGCAGGAAGAGTGAGGTTGACACAGGACTTGTAAGCGTGCTCCAGATCAAAGGTCCTGCACTGACTTCCTCTGTTGCTGCCAACTCCAGGTCACTGCTCACCTTAAGCAGCTGTTTGTAGTGGCAGACTACCAGTCCTCTTCTTTCATGCTGCCTCCTCCAACAATATGGGAGCAGTTTGTTTGGAATTGTATTGCTGGTTAAAAATGTACAGTCTAACTTCTCTTCCTTTAATTCTCGGCATTCTTTCTCAATGTCATCTTTAGCTTCCGTGTTTTGAGCTTGATGGCCTAGACACAGAAAAGGCAATGTTAAAGAGCAAAGGTTGTTCATAGTTGTAACAGGTTTATTAGTTGCTAGAAAACAGTCCACTAATAGCTTATTGTGGTGTATGGAAAAGATTTGCAAGATGATGTAAACAGATGAATTACACCATTAAAGCTATCTGAAACTTTAGCCTCATATTCTGTCCTGAAAAATACTGTTCAGGCTCCTTTTGAGATTTATATATATATAGCTGTTATTGCAGAGGTAAGAGGATGTATTTTTATAAGACATTTGTTGCAAACTGGTTTTCAGATTTTTAAAGGCTGCTAAATTTTAGCAGTCCCTACAGCTTCTATACCAGGTGAAGTCAAATCTAGTAGTCAGCCACAAACAGGCCTAGTTTTCAGGATATATATCATGCATATTCATTGTGAATATGTGCATGCAATGGAGGCATGCATGCAAATCTCTCATGTAATTCATTGTGAATATCCTGAAAACCAAGTCTGTTTGTGGGTCTTGGACTGGAGTTGGCTATTCCTGTTCTATACCACTTTCTTCATTGGATTTAAATCTGATTTTGAACACTGATAAATCCTCCTTTTGAACTCTTAATTCAGTAACATAATAGATGGCTTGTCCAGTCTGCCCAGATGTTCCTGTCCATGTTGCGAGGACTTATCCTAGTTGCCAGACCTAGAAGCTTGTAGGATATTGTCTTATCCAAATCTGTGTTTTACCTTCCTTTATGAGTTCTCTACCGTGGATACATAAAAGTATCCCATTTATATAAATATGGGATTCTTTTATAGATATAATTTGCCATGTTAGTCCAGTTGAATATATGGAAATAAAGGTTAACGAAGAAAAATAAAGTGCTGGACTAACTTAATACATTTCCCGAGTAGCTTTAAGGAGCTAATACTTTCGCACTTGTCTAAGAATGGAATATATACATTATATATATATTGTTTTCTTTGTTAACCCTTATTCTCATATAGTAAATGGTGGCAGGTAAAAATCAGTTGCCCGTTCAGTCTTCCTGGGGGCATAGCCAGGGGTAGGGGTTAGGATAGTATAGGTAAGGATTAAAAATCTACTTGCATCCCTGTCTAGCAGTGATGTTGACTTTAATCTCTAAGGTGGAGGTTGGCACCCCCCTTGGCATGAGTGCGCCACTATTTATAATGCTGGCATCGAGTTTTTCAGCACTCCTGAACCTACTGTGTGCGTTCCATGATGCACGACATCTACTCATCTGCCCCAGGAGTTTTAAAAACATTTGTGGTGTCAGCATTGTGTAGTAGTCTGTGGTTTGCCAGGCGAAAGTAGCAACAGAAGCAAGATTTGATGAGGGGGCGGGGGAGAAAGACGCCCACAATTACCACACTTGCTTGCCAGGAACAGTGCTGTGTCTTAAGGAGCTGTTGCAGGGTATTTTTTTTTTGTTTTGTTTTGTTTTTTTGGCACTGTGCAGGGAAATATTGCCACCCCCCTTGCTCTTGGGCTTGCTTGTATTCTAGTTGCTTCTCCATCGTCCTTCCCACATGCTTGTTTTTGGCTGGCAAAAGGGGGGGGGGGTTGAGATTGATGATCTTGTTGCCTCAGATGGATGCCAAGTCCCAGCTCTGGCTTTAGTTATTTTGCTTTATATTGCACCTTTCAGGCACTTCAAAGCAGATCACATTCAGGTACCGTGGGTATTTGGTGCACTCTGAGCCACAGATAATGTCATTTAACAATTCAGTCAGTCTGGTGACTGGATACTTTGAAAGAGTGCTGGCATTTTTTATTTGGTTTTGCACTTCTCATGTTTTTTGATGATTTTTTATTTTTTAAATGCTAACTTTTTGTACTTTTTACCCCCCCCCCCCCCCCCAGTTCTGTAAAGCCTTGCGGGTTTCGCTTTCACACAGAAAGCTTGTGTAGTGCTGCAGGGATGAGGTGTGTCCCAAAGCTGTGCTATAACAGGATGCATGGGCCCCAGGAAACCATTGAATGGAATCTGTGTTTAATGCATTTGGAAACATTTTGTGGGTTTTTTTGTTTTTAGATGGGTTGTGGAGGGGTCCCCAAATGCTTTGGCATAAAACCCCCCAATAAATCTTAATCTGACTCTGCTTTCTGGGGTCTCAAAACGGCTGCTGGTTCTCTTCCTCCTCTTTGTGTCTTCTCTTCCAAAGAGTAAATGCCTGGAAATCTGATCTGTGCACAGAGCTTGAGCAGAGTGGGTATCCTCTGCTTGGTGGGGTTGTGCTGGCTTGCTTGCTGATCATGTTGGTATCCCATGAATAAGGGATATTTGTCAGCTCGTCCTATCCTTCAGTATTCTATCCTAGTTTAACTGAAACAGACAGATTTGTTCACTAGGGCAATGTCTCTGAAATGGAACTCTAAGGCTGAAAAATTGTCCAGGCTGATGAAAAATGTACTCAGTTGTTCCGTTTACTGTCCAGCAGCTGGGGCTGCTTAAGTGCTCTGCTTTTTCCTTATGGCAACAGAAGGAACAACTAGGCCAGCGAACCCTGGCCAGCAGCACATCTCAGTGCAGCAGCTGCCTCACCCGGTCTCATAGAAGCAAGCGCTCCTGGCGATCCGGCCCTGCATGCGTGCTATATCTGCATTTGCTGCAAAAAGTGGGCAATTGAGTTCCCAAAATGAAAACCCTTCTAGTTTTGTAACAGTTTCATCTCTTCCTGAATTATTGAGTACCTTTTCTGTTTCTTGTGTAATAAGAAAAAAATATTTCCTAATATCAGATAACAAATGTAAACTATTAAAAATGTGCATGGGAAGGAAATGTAAGTAAAAAAAAAATGTTTTGGATGTCTCCTGCAGCTTTAGCATCTGGTAGAAAGACAAATAGTAGCTTAAGTCATGAATAGAGGCACCACTAGGACTTTTTTCTACAAGGGAATTCTCATAAGGGTAGCAAAAGCACATGTTTGTGGACCTGGTGTGATAAATAATGCTTTCAAACACAGCTGAATTTTATAAATTCATCAGCTTTAACTATTTTCTTTCTAAGAAGTTGTTGGCCTGTCCAATTTCTCCTACCTACAGTGTCACCACAGGCCTCTCTGTATCCCTCCCAAGCTTGCTCGAATTCTGTCACTCTCGATTGCTAAAACTGCTGCTGATTCAGGTAGGAAATTCCATGTATATATTACTCTCAGCAAGAAATATTTCCTACAAGCCTTCCACCCTCCAACAGTTTCTAAAATGTAAATCAGTCCTTTGGGGCTTTTTTCTTTAAAGTTGTTTTCCCTTTCTCTATCTCAACTTGCAGATGAAAGGGTTGCTGGTTTAAAATCCAAGTGCAGGATGGTCACAGGGTGAAGATGTCTGTAGTTCCTTGCCAGTTGAATAGTTTCCTTATCCCCTTTAGTGCTTTGTATTCCATAGTGCTTTGTATTCCATAGTGCTTTGTATGACCATATGGCGCTGTTCGCTGAGTTCATTCCTAGCTGAGATTTGGCAGGGGAGCCGAGCTGGCATTTGATGGGAGAGACTCTTAGCTCTGTCGAGTTCATTCTGTGCCAGAACAATTTTTGAGTGGGTACTGCTGGTGTGGGAGCTCTTGATTGCTGGAGGAAAGTTTGAAGCCTAAGGAAGGGATTCTGTCCTCTGCCAGCAATTTGTTCTGCATTAGTGCTAGAGACTTGAAAGAAAATGAGGAGAGCAGTGACTGGATTCAGCAGGCATACAGCAGTTGCAGGTTTGTGAAACTCTCTCTGCAGTGAGACTACTGCTTCTGCTGTCCCTTCTTGGGGATCAGTTTTTCTTTATTTTCTATGCTTTCTTAAGTTGTGGTTCGTCTTCTGTCGCTTACTCCTGATGGGGTGAAAGGAAATTTTTGAGGTCTGTGTCAATTTTTGGAGTCCCGGTTTCTCTCCATGGCAGTTTGTCTTGATGGCTGAGGTTTCAGCTGGTTGATGGATAAGACCCTAAAGTTGAACTCTGCCTTCTGGTGCGAAATATCTGTGGCTATGGTGTTGCTCCTGAGTTAAAAAGTGAATGGTGACTGGTATGCAGCTTCTGAAGAGACCTGGCATATCTGAGCTGTTTGAGATGTTCTAAACTGGTGCTTTTTGTTTTGAGTTCTGTCCCATGTTCCAAGCATTCCGAGGAAGCTTAGCCAGAACAGACTTTGTCTTCACACCATACTACAGTGGCAGGGTTGCCATTCATGAATTGCTGTGTTACAAAGTCTCCCTGAGACCTCAGCAGCAGAAAGGACTCATTATTTTGAATCTTGTATGTATTGAGAAAAACTGCTGATGGGTTATAATGCTAGACTTTAGGAAAAAAAAATTTTTTTAAACCTTTTCCCAGAAAGCAAGAGGGGTTTTCTTTTATTGTAAGAACTATTCCATCAGTCAACAAACAGGGTTGAATTAGCCATGATGTCTGGGTGAAGCCATCCAATGATACTTAAGTGGATCCTTCTCTTCTAGTTCATAGAGCTTTTGCTCTATTGAGCATGTGTGGGTGTTCCTGTGCATATTCGTGCTGGCTTGGGAGCCCCCCCCCCCTTTTTTTTTTTGTCCAGGTTTCCACATAGATGAATACCCTCTTTATCCGTTGAATAATTTGTAGGATTATTTTCCCAGACTCTTCAAGTTGCCATCACTGCCTTGACAACTGCCCAACAGCATTTTTTCAGTGCTACGAAAAGGAAAAAAAAGTAAATTTAAATTTCCAGCTCCAAGAAGGAGATGTCCAGTGACTTCAAGGATGGTGTATGAGGTTGAAAAACATCCATCACATGGTATGGCCAAGGTTATAAATACCCAAGGCCAGACAATAACACAACTAATTGCTATGACTTTGGACCTGGAAAATGGAAGAACAGCACAGGCCGATGAAAAAGAATTAGATTCAAATGATAGCCAATGCTGGGCCCCAACTTCTATGGTCCAGGGTACTGATACAGACATTAGTGAAAAAGCACAGGACTGGTTTTTACAGTGAAGTCCAAAAGCAAAGCACATTCAAGCACACTGTCTGAATTATCAAGAAGGCTGTTCACCTGCTAAAAATGTTGCTAGCAGTAATTTTGCTATGGGTTTGACAGTTGGTTGGCTTTGATTGTAAATATTGCTACCCTTAATACGAACATGGGGGGAAACCTGCAAGAGCAGCAGTTAGTACTATAAAACTTGCTGGGCAGACTGGATGGACTATTTGGTCTTTTTCTGCCATTGTTATTGTGAATCATTACTCCTCAAAGCCAGAGCATCCTTGGTTTCACACCATGCCAAGTCGAGCACAAGCTCTTCAAGCAAAGCTCCCCCTTCTGTGGTGCCAGTTTTAGGATCCACCATAATGCCAGGTTTGAGCAAGGCGCAAAAGCATTGTGAGCCAGGGGTTGGTGTAGTTGGTGATCCCAAAATGAAGGTCTGGATCAATCCTGCCAATGTACCTGGCGCCGTTGATGCACCAACTCTCTGCCCTTGCATCTCTATTGCATCGGGCCTTAATTTGGGCTTTAATTGAGCCAATGCAGCTATTTTCTTCATCAAAGTACCCAGCCTCAGAACCATTACTGCTCTTTGCCCTGGTGTAATTGGAGCACTGATCCCTGGCCCCATCAATGCATTCAAGGCAGGAACAGTTAAGGGGCCCTGAAGGTGATTCACTGCATTTGCCTTCTTCCCTGATGTCCTTATGTCCATTCCACCTCCGCAATCAAGGACTTTGTTTTGAGATTCCAGACGATATGCTCTGCTGTGCCTCTAGTTACCATGTGTCCACCAGTGCAGTTGAATCAGGAGTGAGCTCCCTCCTGGAGTCCACTAGGAGCTTCACAGGAGGATGACCTCATACTGGTATCAGAAGAGGATAGGTCTTCCCCCAACTCTGGGTAGAGGACACAGCAGCCCATTGACCAGAATTTGAATTGGTTAAGACTTTTGCCTCACTTGATAGCAACTGACAAGGATGGCACCTTTCAACCTCTCCTGTCCAGAATGATGGATTATGGATGATCAAAGGGGAGTCCCTTTTGCTTCCACACCTCGGGAGCTCCTATTGGAGGCCTGATAGCAGGATCTATCTCCCAACCATCCTTCTTTGTAGAGGAATCTAGCCAGTCTGAGGAAGAAGCATGGAGGAACACAGTCTGGAGTGTGCCCCAGGAATATTCCCCTTAGATGGAGAACCCCACCCCGATTACCTTAACATCATTGGGGCTATGGGTTAGGGTTCCTTCACCCCTCTGTTCTGAGGAAGGGTCTACAAGGATTGCCTCAAACCCCCCCCCCCCCCCACCTGATCCATTGGAGCATTCTCTGCCACTAAAAGACCTCTTATATTCCAAATTCCTGACTAAACTGAGTAGAGCAACTAGTCGGTGTCTGCTAGGACAAAGACTCTCCACACTGAGGTCTTTGGACTTCTCTGGATTCTGGAAATGTCATCAGAACTAGCAGCAATCCTGTAGGAATTACAAATGAGAATATGGGAGAGTCGGGCCTCCTGTTTCTCAGTCATTAAAATTAATCCTGAAATATAGATTGCAACAGGCCCCAGGGTTTGGAAAAGTTCAGCTACCGCATCAGTCATTGGTAGAGTCAGCACCAAAATGGGCTAAAAAGACTAGAATCTTCTCCCATGCCTCTCCTGGTAAGGACCCTAGATTGTCTAACAATTTTGGGAAGGTGATCTTCCAAGCTTGATGGCAGTGCCTGCATTGCGACTCACCAATTCTACATGGTACAACTTTTGCAGTTGTATTGACAAACTGAAACCTCAGGTAGAGTCGCTGGATAGAGAGCAGGAAAGCTATCAGCAGGCTCTGCAGGACAGAGAAGAGTGCAAATGATGACATCTTTGGTTAGTGTATGAATCATTTGATACCATACACTGATCTTCTACAGCAGCTGTTGGAGCATGCCGGATGACCTAGTTGAAAGCCAGCACCTTACATGAAGATGTTCATAGGAAGTTGGCTGATGTCCCTTGTTTGGGGTAAACTTCTTTGGAGACAAAATGTCAGGGGAAACAGTAGCCCAAATTGAGGAATACCATGTTGCCATTCAGTAGTCTCTATTGCCAAGAACTAAGCAGGCTGTCGTCTTCTAGATGCTTTTACTTATTTTTGTTTGTTTTTGTTTTTATTTATTTGTATGTTTTTATATACCAAAGTTTAACAAAAAGCCTTCACTCCGGTTTACAGTTATAACAGTGTACATACATTCGAAACTTTGGGGGATGGCACATGCCTACCTTCAGAGAGCAAATAGAGAACATAGGTTTATATGAACTGGTTGCAGATTACAGGTAACTGTGGGAGGGTTAGCATTAGAAAAATGAACCAGTGTATACAATGGGACAAAATCAATGAAGCCAGAATAATAACTAAAACAAGATAAAGTATGAACTGTCCTAATTACAGTCTCAACTGGGTAAGATGCTAGTAAAACGTTTGGGAGGTGTTAGTACGAAATAAAGTACTTAGCGGTGCATGAATTTCTTGGGAATGGAAGAGTGATTGTTTAGCCTATCCCTTCTTTGTAGGCTTGTCTGAAAAGCCATGTTTTGAGTAGTTTTTCTGAATATTTTTTTGTTCTGTAGTAGCAAGTTTTCTGGTAGGGTGTTCCAGAGGTGATGTCCGGCTATTGAGATTGCTCTTCTTCTTACGGTTGTGAGTTTGGCTGTTGACTGATGGGATGTCCAGTTGAGCTTTGTTTGTTGATCTAGTGTTGTGTTTAGTAGTGTTTTGTTGAAAATTGGTGTTTAGGCATGTGTTTTCATTGTTGTGTATTGTATTGTGTAAGATGGTTAGTATTTTGTATTTGATTTTTTTTTTTTCTACCAGTAGCCAGTGTAGACGTTTTAGGACTGGTGATGTGGTCCGATTTTATTTTTTTATTTTTTTTGTGGCTGAGGATTCTGGCGGTGGCATTCTGTAATATTTGGAGTGATCGGGTTGCAGATTTGGGTAGGCCTATCAGGAGTGAGTTGCAATAATTGATGGTTGTAAAAATTAGTGATTGTAGAACGGTTCTGAATTCCGGTTGGTTCAGGAGTGGTTTAAGGTGATTTAGTATTCGAAGTTTGTGGAATCCTTCTTTGATTTTCATAGCAGTGTGCTTCTTGAAGTTCATCTCTGGGTCAATCCATATTCCTGATCTTTTACTTTATCGTTTAGTTTGATTAGAGTGTTGTCAATTTGGATGGCATGGTTCAGGTGATCTCCTGAGTTCTTTCTTTCAAGCAGAATGCATTCCATTTTGTCCATATTAAGGCAGAGTTTCATTTGATTTAGCATGTTTTTTATTGTATTAAGGTAAGTGGCTGATAGTTTCTTTGCGTTCTCGAGAGAGTTAGTTACGGGAATGATTAGTTAGATATCGTTGGCGTACATGAAGTATGTGACGCCGAGATTGGATAGTAGCTGGCATAGTGGTAGGGAGGTATATATTGAACAGAGTGGCTGAGAGCGCAGATCCTTGTGGGACACCAGTTTCTAGGGGGATGGCATCTGAGGAGTGGTTGTTGTTTCCTCCAAAACAGATCATTCAAGGTAAAGAGGTAAACCAATCCAGTGTTTTACCTGATAGTCCAATTTTGGCTAGTCTGGATATTAGACTTTTATGTTCGACTCTGTTGAAAGCGGCAGAGAGGTCTAGTAGGATGAGGATGTATCTCTGACCATTATTGAAGCCTCTAATGATTGTGTTTGATTGAGAAGTAGGGTTTCTGTGCTGTGATTTTTCCTAAATCTATGTTGTGTGGGATAAAGGATATTGATTGTTTCAAGATGGTCGTTGAGTTGTTTAAGGGCTGTCTCTTCCGTCAGTTTGGCGAGGAGAGGTAAGTTAGAGATTGGGTGGTAGTTATTGAGTTCATCAGGATTGAGATTTTTTTTCTTTATTATGGGTTTAATTGTGGCTACTTTTAAATTGTCAGGAAGCTCACCACCTTCTAGAGATTTATTTATAATTGCCGTGATGGTTGGGGTGATGGTTTGAGCTATTTCCTTTAGGGCCCTTATCAGGATTGTTGAGTTCGTGGCAGGCAGGGTTTAGGGTTTTTAATAGTTTCTCTATTTCAGTAGACGAAATTGGGTCGAATGTGGTCCATGGTGTGTTATCTTTGATGTTTAGTTGAGCGTTTTGGTAAGGTGTTTTATTTATTTTCTCTGTTTTGCTGACTTTCAGGCCGATACAGTAAGGAGCGGTAGGAAGAGCTGCGTTAGTGCCGGGCGCACCCGTGGTTGCCGCACGCACAGTCCAGCTCACCTACCGCTCGATACTGTATGTAAATAGCTTGCAAATGAAGCTGCATCTAAGAAGCGTCCGTGAAGCGTTAGGCCCGCTCAACCCATTTTACTGTATAGAGCGCTATACAGTATCCTGGGTGCGCTGGCCTAACGCTTCACGGACACGCTGGTATCGGTCATTTCAAATGTCATTTCAAATGACATTTGAAATGACAAGTACCAGGAAGTGGACTGTTTTCCGATGCTCGGGATTGCCAGTCCTCTCTCCCCTCCTCCCAAAACAAGCAACGAAAGCGGAAAAAAGCGAAAAAGCGAAAAAAAAAAAGTAGCAAGAGAGAGGACGGGCAATCCTATGCTCGGGATTGCCAGTCCTCTCTCCCCTCCTCCCGGAGCAAGGCGTGAAAAGCAGCCTTGCTTTGGGAGGAGGGGAGAGAGGACTGGCAGCGTAAAGCAACGAAACGACTTACTTTTTTTGCAGCCTGCCTCCAGCTGCCCGCGAAGATGGACGCATCGCAAGGGCGAAAGCGGCCCTTGTGCGTGCAATTGGGCCGCTCAAGGCGTGACGTCACATGCCGTGACGCCAAACGTCATGACGTCACGCCTTGAGCGGCCCAATTGCACGCACAGGGCCGCTTTCGCCCATGCAGGCGTCCATCTTTGCGGGCAGCTGGAGGCAGGGGAGCCACGGTTGTCTTCACCGATGTCCGTCTCCGGAGGGGGGCTGCAAAAAAAGTAAGTCGCTTCGTTGCTTTACACTGCCGGTCCTCTCTTCCCTCCTCCTGAAGCAAGGCTGCTTTTCGCGCCTTGCTCCGGGAGGAGGGGAGAGAGGACAGGCAATCCCGAGCGTAGGATTGCCCGTCCTCTCTCCCCTCTCTTGCAACTTTTTTTTTTTCGCTTTTTCGATTTTTTTTCCGCTTTCGTTGCTTCGGGAGGAGGGGAGAGGACTGGGGCTGCCCCGAAGACCAGCACCCATGGACGCGGCCAGGGCAGATGAGTGGGGGCTGGGGGAAAGTTTGCTGCCTACCCTTACCCCTGCCTCTAACGCAGGGGTAAGGGTAGGCGGTAAGTTAGGTTAAACGCGCAGCAAAACGGCAGGGTAAAAAAGCGATAATCGGGGCGCGCGGCAAAATGGCAGGGTAAAAAAGTGATAGTCAGGGCGCGCGTTACTGTATGGGAGGGAATAGCTAATTCGATCGTTTACATGTAATATACATGCCGCGGGCTGAAGGGGTTACCCAGTGATTTAAGGACACGGTAAGAGTAGGTTAAAGGGGATAGTGTATCGCGGGTTGGACTAACGCGGCCGAAAAGTGGGTAGAAAGCGGGTTAGGAGCAGGGTAACTGCGACCGCACTTTACTGTATTGACCTGTTTGTTTTTGAAGAAGATGGCAAGTTCTTGACTTAGGTTTTTGGTTTGGGGTGGAGGATTGTTGTTGTCTGATATTAGGTTGTTTACTATGTTGAATAGTGATTTTATGTTGTTCGAGGAGTTTTGGATTTTTTTTGCCATAGTAGTCTCGTTTCGTTTTGTATATCAGCTTTTTATAAATTGCTAGTTGGGTGTGATATCTTTACAGCGTTAGTGGGCCTTTGTTTTTTTTGCCATTCTTTTCTTTCCTCCTTAAGGTACTTCACTTTTAAATGCTCCTTTCCCCAGAGACATCCCTTTTGTCAATTTCAGCAGTATCACATACTACCCATGCTATCACAACAGCAGCTTCCAGTTCGTAGATATTGGTATGAGAGTGACGACAGCTAAATATGCAGCAACAGGCCTAGCCTAAACCTCTGCATAGATTTTGACAGTACCTGAACCTCAGGTCTTGACCCCTCTTAGTAAGGAGGAGAATTCACCTTGTCCTAGAAAAGTGGCAGATTAGCAAGGACCATTACACCCTCAAATATTTGGAATCTGATTACCATTTGCACTTCTCCCATCCTCCAGCACCTCACCAATGTTTGGCGATCATTTTGGAATCATCGCACTAGATCAGTAAAACGTTTTTACCTTTTGGACTCTTAGTGGCTCTGAGGATCTTTACAAAATGTCTAGCAATAGTGGCTGTGCATCTTTGTCTCCAGGGAATTTGTGTTTCCTTACCTGGATGACTGGCTAGTGATGGGGCCTTCCCAAACAGAGGTGTTGGTCTTTCTGCAGAAGATGATTCAGCTCCCTCAATCACTAGGGTTCATAATCAACTTCACCAATTTAAGTCTTATTCCTACCTAAAGAATCAGATTCATAGGAAGATGGACATTGGTTTTCAGGATATCCCTAATGAATATGCATGCACTCTGCCTCAGTTTTATGCAAATCTGTCATGCATATTCATTAGGGATATCCTGAAAACCAGACTGGTTTGTGGCCCATGAGGACCGGAAGTGCCCACCCCTGCTCTATACCTATGGTTTTTCCCTCAACAGTGGTGCTCCAAACTCACTTCATTTCAACCAAAAGTAGTCTTGGCATTTCATTTGAACCAAACCATTGTGGTGTTCATGTTCTTTCCAAGACCTCATGCACATAAAGGGAAGAAGGATCTTCATTCACTGGACTATAAAAGGGCCTTGACCTATTATCTGAAGAGAAATCAGCCACAACTTTTCATCTTTTACAGTCCTAACAGACAAAGAACAGTGGTTTCCAAGTGTACTTTGTGCAGCTGACTAGCAGACTATATTGCTATGCTATAACTCTGGCTAGACTCCAGATGAGACTCTGTAAATGTTCATCAAGTAAGAGCCATGGCTGTCTCAGTGGTTTATAGTCAATTGAAGATATCTGCAAAGCTGCAACTTGGTTATCAGTGTTCCAGATTGTCTCGACAATCACGAAGTGGCAGTATGTTTGAGCAAGCAGATTTGCGCAGCATGTTCTCCCAGTAGTCCATTCTTCACGGTGGGTGGTGAGGGTGTCTGGATTGCTTTTTCAATAAGTGTGCCGCCATGCAGCCCTCAGCTTGCAGCTCTCCATGTGTCCTGGCTAATTTAGCCCTGCTTGTCGACAGCGAAAGGGAATTTGCTTTCTGTAGACAGGATGAATTAGCCATGCTGCATACCCCACCTGCTTCCTTGGAGAGTCAACTATATAACCAAAGCTAAGCTTGGCAATCGGTTGAGGGGCTCACGAGGCCATGCATGCTCAGAGGAGCTAGGAGAGTGTGGTTCGTTTGTCCATAGACAGCAGGATGTCGCACATGGGTGACATCCGACATTGCCATTTTCTTTTCCTCCCTGGCTATATTTAGCTTCTGCTATGATTTAATCAGTCTTTAAAGGCCATTTCTAATTAGGTTGGCAGCTGAGCAGTGTTCCATGTGTTCTTTTGTTTAGGTCCTTGGATCCCCTTAAACTGAGTAGAAGTCTAAAACTTTTTCTATAATCTCAATGTAGATTTTCATTGTTTATCTTATTTTGGCAATAAGTTCTATTGTAATCTTATGTATTTCATACTGAATGTTTTAATAAATAGGCAAGAAATGAATGGAATTTTTCTTTTTAAATGTCAGCAGTCTTGGAGAGGGGGTGAGGAGTGTTTTCTGAGCATATTCACATGTTGACACTGGCTGCAGTATAATTTCATAGCTCTCTGACAGGAGTGAGATTTCTGTTTCTCAGCAGGAGCCTCTCTGGCTGCTACTGCTTCTTGATGAACTAAATTGCTGTAGTAAGAGACCAGGAGGTTTGTTCAAGGGTGCAAGGGCTTTTGTGGTGCTACCTTGCAAAGATTTGACAATTAGTCCTTATGAAATGTGTGGTTATACTACTGAATCTTTGAAGAGGCTGGGTTGTGTTCCAAATGCATAGTTTTCTGGGTTAAGTAAACTATGCAAATTGAACTTGGTTCTCTGACTAGATGTATGCAGGCAGCATAGCTCTCCAAAACTAGTCACAGATGTGTTGTTAGTCCAATAAAAAGGCATCTCCTACAATTTATCGACTCTTTATTTGTACAGATATTTCTGAAAATCAAATGGTAGATGTCCTGAAAACCAAGCCTGCCTGCAGCCCTTGAAGACCAGGGGTTGTGCACCTGTGCTCCAAGGACCTGTTTCTCTCGACTTGCAATCTTTCTATTGTCCTGTCCATACTTTTCAGCTTGTGAGTTCCTTTTTTGCAGGATTTTCTGGCTGACACCACAGCCGTGCATGTAAATATAATAAGCATGTGATATTTTTGCATCAGAAGACTGTACTTTTGAATGTTCTTTTTACATGTAAAATCTGTTCTAAATGCATAACTGAAGTGTGTGTGTGTGCGCGCACAAGGCTGTAAGGTTTGCTTAGGGTACCTAATACCCTTTCCTTGACCATGGGTTCCATTTGCGGGGGTGTCAGTTTTTAAAAATATAGATTGCTGGAGGAAGCTGGGCTTTCTTTTGATGGGTGCGGGACAGAGACTGGATGATGCAGGGGCGGGGGGGGAGGAGCAGCACAGTAATTGTTTTGCACAGGGCAGCAAAAAAGCTAGCACCGGCCCTGTTTGTGTGTGCGTGCAAATGTTCAAACTCTTACTTTGTTACAGTTTCAATGAAATGTTTTACTGAAACAGCAGAGTATCATTGCTGCTGAGTACCAAAATTATACTTTGTGGTTTATTCCCCCCCCCCCCCCCCTCTGAAAATTTTGCAGCCAAATAAAATTTTGCAGAATCCTGAGGTTTATTGTTGAAAGTATATTCTTTCTACTGACCCCTCTGCTTTATTGAGAGCTAGCTGGGAAGGATGAGGCGATTACAGGCTGGCACCCTGCAAATGGAGCTTGAATGGTGCAATTTTGTTTTGACTCAAAAAGCAAAAATAAGCTTTATGTTAAGATACTAGACAGCAATTATTTGGTATTGAGTGATTTATGTAAATGAATCTTTGTGAAAGGTAAGAATTTTTAATTATTTTTTTTTGTATATGCTGCTCTGCAGCTCCTATGGTTGCAGATTGCAGCATTCAGCAAATTTTTACAATCTGCATGATCAGTCACTAAGCAGAAGTGTTTGGGTGATATCAGAAGACCAACTTTATGTGAATTTAAAGATCCTATGTCCCTATACATTTAGAAGGGCAGTATCTATGTGAGGAATTAGCTGCCTCATGGACATTGAACCCTATCGTGCCAACCAGCGGGAGGTATGAAAGTGACCATGCATTGACTGCAGCTTAGTAACGAAACACCAACATTAGAAAATTGTATTTGTCTAGTCAAGAAACCTAACACAGCTGAAGGAGCTGGCCCAAATACATCGCACTGAAGCAGCTACATTGAGGCAGAAAGTGACCGATTGGAACATTAGATCCAGATCTGTCTCCCAAAACCACAAGTGCACGGAGGATCAAGGAAGAGTGGGGACTACCTCACCTCCTCCATCAAGATCTGCTGTGTAGTAGCAACCTTCCACTCCCTCACACTTCTCTTCCTCTCACCCCTTCATTCCTCTCCTCTTCCCCTTCACCTTCCCCTATACCCAACCCTCTCAGCTCACATGGAGGCAATTTTGGCTGGTGGGGGTTGGGGACCTGCTAGCACTGCAGCCTTTGTTTCTCCTGTGCCTGCACCTGGTTGAAAAAAATAATGTAAACCTTTTTCTCCTGATTCAACTGTAAGCAAGGAACTCCTTATGACCTTGGGCAAGTCACTTCACCTTCCATTGCCTCAGGTATAAGATTAATTGTAAGCCCTCTGGGGATAGGGAAATACCTACTATACCTGAATGTAATCTGCTTTGAAATGTCACAAAAGGCAGAGTATTAAAAATACAAAGTGGTGATCTGGAAAATATTGTGTTGGCCTGGATGCAACCTGCAGGCCATAGTTTGGGGGGGACCTCTGTGCTACACAAAGGAAATAAACTTAGCCTCTAGGGGAAGGAAAGGTGAAATTCTTTTCTGATGCTGCAAACAGAGGCCAGAGGTAGGTAGGTGATGGAGGGAAAGTGGTTCTTGCACTGGCTTCTAAGTATTTCTCTTGGAGGGTTATTGCTTGCTGTTTATTTGCATCCCCACCCAGCCTAGAATCCCCTTAATTGATGTATAATTACCTGGCAGATCCAGTTTTAACCGTGTAGGTTGGAGTATTTTGTGTAAATCTTGACCTCAGCTTTCGCCTGGGATTGCCAGCACTTTCCTCTACAGCCTGATTTAGCATTCAGGAAACATAGTAACGTAGTAAATGTCTGCAGAAAAATACCCAGGCAGACCATCCAGTCTGCCCAGCAATCCCATTCTTTATTATTTTATTCTATTCTTAGGATAATTGCTGCTCTCAGCTGGTCACTCTGCAAAAAAAAAAAATCAGTTTCTGTAGAAAAATGAAAAGCTGCACATAAAATGTACAAAATATAGTGAATATCATGCCAGGTTTTCTTTTTTTTTTTTTTTTTACACCCGTGCAGCCTAAAAAAAAAAAACCAACCTGATATTAAACACTTTTGATGCTTTGCTCCTCATTCTCCCCCCAACATGCATTTAAACACACTATCCCAGATGGGACTAGTATCCTTATTGACCCAAGCAAGGGCTGGAGAGGGAAGTCTCCGTGGTCAGTAGTATTCACCACAGTAACATCAAGTTATTTCCTTTTCCTCCTCGGGCATCTCTCCGCTGCCTTTTGTCCAAGTTTTTATGGCCTCATCTGACAAGAGGCCTGAATACCTCTACTGCCTAGGCTGGTATGGAGTCAGCTGGTGGTGATCTTATCATATCCTCTGTACATCCCATTACAAAGACCTGTACCCTATGTAAGCTTTTATTTATTTATTTAACAGTTCGCTTTGATTAACAGTTCTAACTTACAGATCGATACAGTAAAGTGCGGCCACGGTTACCCTGCTCCTAACTCGCCTTCTACTCACTTTCCGGCCGCGTTAGCCCGTCCCGCGATACACTATCCCCTTTAACTCATCCCTACCACCTCTTAAAATCCCCGGGTGACCCCTTCCGCCCGCGGCATGTATATTAAATGTAAACGAGTGAATTAGCTATTCCCTCCCATACAGTAACGCGCGCCCCGACTATCGCTTTTTTACCCTGCCGTTTTGCCGCGCGTTTACCCTGCTAATTTACCGCCTACCCTTACCCCAGCGTTAGAGGCAGGGGTAAGGGTAGTCGGCAAACTTTCCCCCAGCCCCCGCTCACCTGCCCTGGCCGCGTCCGGTCTCCGGTGCAGCCCCAGTCCTGTCCCCTCCTCCCGAAGCAAAAAAACAAAACCCGAAAAAAAAAAAGTAGCAAGAGAGCGAGGGGAGAGACGGGCAATCCTACGCTCGGGCCTGCTAGTCCCTTGTTCTCTCCTCCCAAAGCAGGGCGCGAAAAGCAGCCTTGCTCCGGGAGGAGGGGGGGGGGGCAGTTTAAAGCGACGAAGTGACTTACTTTTGCAGCCTCCCCCTCTGGACATCGGCGACGACCGCAGCTCCTGCCTCCAGCTGTCAGACAAACGCATCGCACGTGGGAAAGCGGCCCCTATGCGTGCAATTGGCTGCTCAAGACGTGACGTCACATGCCGTGACGCCAAACGTTGTGACGTCACGTCTTGAGCAGCCAATTGCACGCATAGGGGCCGCTTTCCCACGTGCGATGCGTCTGTCTGACAGCTGGAGGCTGGAGCCGCAGTCGTCGCCGATGTCCGGAGGGGGGGGGCTGCAAAAGTAAGTCGCTTCGTCGCTTTAAACTGCCCCCCCCTCCTCCTGGAGCAAGGCTGCTTTTCGCGCCCTGCTTTGGGAGGAGAGAACAAGGGACTAGCAGGCCCGAGCCTAGGATTGCCCGTCTCTCCCCTCGCTCTCTTGCTACTTTTTCGGGTTTTTTTTTTTTGCTTCGGGAGGAGGGGATAGGACTGGGGCTGCACCGGAGACCGGTCGCGGCCAGGGCAGGTGAGCGGGGGCTGGGGGAAAGTTTGCCGAGCATCGGAGAACATAACTGTCCACTTCCTGGTACCTGTCATTTCAAATGTCATTTGAAATGACAGATACCAGCGGGGACGTGAAGCGTTAGGCCCGCGCACCCAGGATACTGTATAGGTGCTCTATACAGTAAAATGGGTTGCGCGGGCCTAACCTTCGCCTAACGCTTCGCAGACGCGGCATGCATTTGCATGCAATTTGAAGAGTATCGAGCGGTAGGTGAAGAGAACTGTGCGTGCGGGGAACGAGGGTGCGCCTGGCACTGCCGCACTCTTTCTAACGCAGCATAACTGTATCGACCTGTTAACTTGTAATGCAAGTTGAATGGGTCCATTCTGGCAACAGGGGTGAAAGTATTGAATGGAGAGTGGTGACTCTGCTTAGTGAGATCACTGTAGGTTAAGGCAGTGTTTCCCAGCTGGTGTGCTGCAGCAGGCCCCCAGGAGTGCCCTGGCTGCAGAACCCCATCCTGCAACTCTTCTTTAAAAAAAAAATTGGTGTCGGGGAGTGAGGCACAAAAAACCCATTCCCATAATTCTTCACCCACAGTCGTAGGTGCGCATGTGCACTGCCGCTGAGGACCATGTGGGTGCACATGCACGGCAGAAGGCAGACACGTGGCCGCTGAGGGATCAGTCTCATGGCCTGCAGGTGAGGGGGGTTGGTAGGAAAGATTTTCTGGGCTGCTGGGTAAGAGAGAGCACTACAAAGACGAGGCACTTCCAACTCAGGGTGGGGTTTGGGGGGACCAGTGTTACATTGCTCTGCCTAGGGCGCCTCAGACCATGCTGCTGGTGGCATTTGGAGGAGGCCAAGAGCACATTAATATGATGCTGGGGCCAATGAGAGGGGTATGTTGTGCGGAGGGGGAAGGACAAGGAGCAGTGGCAGAGAGTCTGACATGCCATAAATTTTTTTTTTTTTTTGCTTATGTAAGTGTGCCTTGGGCTGAAAGGTTGTGAAATGCTGGCTTAAGGTGATCACTGTAGGTTTTCACTCGGACAGCTGCACCCTACCTCCCTGCTGCTGTTTCTACCAGCAGCACCATAATCTTTATTACTGGTTTGATGTGTGTTTTGCCTAATACCCCCCCCCCCCTTCAGAAGCCATAAAGCAGGTACAGTTGCTAGAGATTATTCAGGATTACTTCACCAAAACTATAATAGGCCACATGGAAGTGCAAGCTACAGAAATTCTGTGTTAAAAATGCCACATGGAAGTGCAAGCTACAGAAATTCTGTGTCAAAAATGCCGAAAGTAATATCACATTACCGCTGCCAGGGCCTGACTTTTATGTAGGCTTGAGACGTAAATGGGTGGCATGGGAAGGGCTGGTGGATGGAGGAAAGTACAGTATAGGCAGTTTGTCAAGTGCATAGGAATGAGCGGACTTGAAGCAGTAATTCAATAGCAATTTGATACGAATTACAAGACTGCAAAACAAATCCCTGTTAGGGAAGTTTTGTTCTTACACCAGTCTGTCATCACATATTGTATGGCTTGATCTCACCCATTGGAAGGAGCAGGCTTAGGAGAACCTCTTACTCTATTCCAGATGCATTTATCTGTCCTTTACTGGTTCAGTACCTCATTTTCCTGAAGTCATGGTCTAGTCGTATTAAAGGTTTGTTTTCCGTGCACTGCCATAATAGAGATGCTCTTTAAATACAGCACAATTCATTTGCTTGTAGGATATTCAGGTGAAGTTTAAAAAAAAAAAAAAGTCAGGTCATTCTGTACTTAAATTGTCGTAGGACCTAATATTGCAAAGTCTGCAAATTGCTGACCAGCTGTTTCACAATTTTATCGGTCTTCTACTCCGAGGCAGATATTTGAAGTTCTTCCCGCAAGTTAGGTAATGCTGAGGTTGGATATATGTCATCCCACCTGCATTTTTGCACCATCACGTATACTGGTTTGGAGCAGTTGGGTGAAATAGGGAGACACAAATATTCAGGGTCATTTAAAACACAGGCAGATTGTGGGCAGCTGCAAAGAACTGGAATCTAAATGGCAAGTCTAATTTAATCCAGACAAGGGCAAAGTGGTGCGGGCAAGGGAGAAACCCCTCCTAATTCAAATACACAATGGTGGCCGCACATGAAGAGTAACCACCTAGTGGTTCTACGGTGCGTTGCCAGGAGTTATGACTGAATTGAAGGGATCCTGCAGGGTTTTGAAAAATTTTGCTAGATCTTACTAGCTAGGGACAAAATTCACTAGCCAGCTACTGGGGAGGTTGCAGCTCATCTGCATACTTCTCCCAGTTAGCTTGGTGGTCAACTCCTGAATTCACCACAACTCACATCGAGCTTGAACAGTTTCCTCCCTGTGTTCTCTAGCAGCCAAGCAAGTACTGGGGAGGTTACAGGCCTCTGTTTATTTCCTATGGCTCCACTACATTTACTCTTCCTGATGCGAATCCTCTCCAATCTTATTCCCTGCTGCATAGCTCTAACACCAAATCCACCTTCCCTCATTCTTTCTCATCTGCCTTTCTGTCCTCTGCATTGTCTACTGCTCTTGAACCTCAGCTTTCTTCCTTTAATCAGCCATCTCGATTCTCCCTGACAGCATCTCATCCTTGTCACTGTCATCACACCATTACCTCTCTTCTACTTGTTCTCCTGCTCCTCATACTCTCCACTGGGGATATTGATCTCAATCCTCCCCCTCCAAGGCAACTTTCTCCCCAGCTGTGCATTTCAAATTCTTGCCCCTCCAGTCTTATCATTATTCCCCTTCTCCCTCACTTCTCTTCCTTTCTCATGCTTTCTGTGCAATGCCCCCTATATTTCCAGTAAACTTGCTTATATTCATGACCTTTTTCTCGCATACTCTTCATCTCCTTGCCTTGACTGAGTCCTGGCTTTCCCTTGAGGATGCTGCTTCAGTTGTTACTCTGTCATGAAGATTATCTTTTTCTGCCGTATGCCTCATGCAGTAGGTCGAGGTGGTGGTGATGGACTGCTGCTCTCTCCCTCCTGTAAATTTGAATCCCTTCTTCCACCTCTATCCCACTTTTTATTTTTCTTCCTTTGAGGCCCAGTCCATCTGCCTTTTCACCCCACTATTTCTTTGGGTTGTTTATTATCTCCCTAATAAATCCCCCTCTTCCTTTCTCACTGGCTTTCCTTCTTCCTTGGTCCAGCTTCCCTTTCTCCTATTCTTGGCATCTAACATCCATGTTAGTGACCTCTTTGACTCTGATGCCGCAAAACTCCTTTCCTTAACATCATTTGATTTCCAACTCTGTTTTACTTTCTCTACTTGCAAGCATGGCCACTGCCTTGACCTAGTTCTTTTCTACAACTGCTATCTGACTTCTCTACTTCAGTTCTTTCCATCTCAGACCATTATCTGATAACTCATACTAAACCGTCCTTCTCCACAGCCTTACCCAGTCATCACCAACACCTTCAGGAATCTCTGAGCTGTTGACCCTTTTATCCTCTCCACTACTGTTTCATTTCTACTTTCCCCCACTACATTGTCTGAGAACACTATACTCGCTTCAGATTTAGTACTCTTGTCCCTCCCCTTTCCTGTCCTGTAAGGTGCACCAAACCTCAACCTTGCCTTATTCCAATAATTTGCTTCGTACGTTCCTGTGCTCACTGCAGAATGTCTCTAGATAAAATACTGTGCAAACGTCTTATATTTCAGATTTATGCGGACCCTATTTCAGTCTGCTGTTGTATTTGCCAAACAAGATTACTGCGTTCATCTGACAAACCCTTGCATCCAACCCTCACTATCGCTGCCACACTCTTCCCTCCTCAAACTTCCTTTGCTTCTCTCCCCTATTTCACTGAATACCCAGACTATGGCTGACTACTTCAATGATATTCACAAAACTAGTCGAGTTCTCTCACAGGTCATATCTACCTCCCTCTTCCTTACTTCTTTCTTCTACTCTTTTCCTTGCCTGTCACTCTCTTCTCCTTTTTGGAAGTCCTAGTGGGGGAAACTGCCCATTGTCATTTCTCTTCCAAACTCACTACTTGTTCCTCAGCTCTGTCTCCACTGCAGTCATCCCTTCCATTTGTCACATCCCTAAACTATCACTTTCTGTTGCTACTGTTCCTGCTGCTTTCAAACAGGCTGTGATCACACCACTCTTCAAAACAAAAAAACCAAAACCCCTCACTGGACCCTACCTGTCCTACCAACTATCTTCCCATCTCCCTCCTCCCTTTTGCTTCCATCGCTGTCTTGATTCTTTCGTCCCAAATCATTCTTGATCCCATCCAATCTGGTTTTCACTCTGTTTTACAGAAACAACCCTTGCCAAAGTCTCCAATGACCTGTTTTTTATGGCTAAACTAAAAGCCTTTATTTAGTCCTTATCCTCCTTGACCTGTTTGCTGCTTTTGACACTGTTGATTACTACCTACGTCTTGATACTCTGTCCTCACTTAGATTTCAGGATTCTGCCCTGTCTTGATTCTTTTCTTACTTCTCCCATTGTACTTTTAGTGTTTCCTCCTGCTGATGCTCCTCTACTGCCATCCCACTATCAGTTGCTGTGCCTCAAGGTCCTGGGCCCTTTTCTCTCTGTATTCCCTTGGTGCCCTGATTTCCTCTCATGGTTTTCAAAACTATCTTTATGCTCCTGATTTCCAAATTTAACTCTGTACACAAGAAATTTCGTCAGGAATTCAGTCCCAGATCTCAACCTGTTTGTCTGACATTGCTTCCTGGCTGTCCCACTGACACCTTAAACTCACCATGGCCAAGACAGAGCTTCTCATCTTTACCCTCAAGCCCCCCACGTCTCCTCTTCCTCCCTTTATTTCTGTGGATAACGCTGCAATCCCCCCAGTCTCCTCATGCCGTACCCTTGGAGTCATCTTTGACTTTTTATCTCCTTCTCTACACACATTCAAAACACTCCTAAAATTCGCTGTTTCTTTCTCTATAACATCACTCAAATCCGTTCATTCCTTTCTGAGCACACTACCAGAGCTCTTATCTACTATCTCATCACCTCTTGCTTAGATTATTGCAACCTGCTCCTCTCAGGTCTTCCAGTGAACATCTCTCCCCTACAGTCTATCCAAAATTCAGCTGCATGACTTTTTTTTTCCAGTCATTACACCCAAATAACCCCTCTTTTCAAGTCACTACATGTTGGCTCCATATCCGTTCCCGCATACAGTTCAAGCTGCTCTTACTCAGCTATAAGTGAGGACCTGCACAGTGAGGGCTGTATCTTCCTATCTTATCTCTCTCTACATACCTCCTCGTGCACTCCGCTCATCAGACAAGTCGCTTTTACCTCTGCCAACTCCCGACTCCATGCTTTCCACCTGACTGCACCATATGCTTAGAACGGACGTCCTGAGCTGGGCATTGTGCTCCCTCTCTTGCCCCATCCAAATCCTGTCTACAAACTCAGCTTTTTGAGGCTGCTTTTAAATCTTAACCCTGATTATCCCATTTACAGCCTCATTTAATTTTTTACCCTTACCTTAAACATAAGGGCAAAAGAGTCTTGGAATTTAATTTGTCTTAGATTGTAAGCTCTACTGAGCAGGGACTTTCCCTTCTGTTTTTTATACGTTGAATAGCCCTGTAGAAGTGTTATTTAGGGATGTGAATCGTGTGATCGATCGTCTTAACGATCGATTTTGGCTGGGGGGGAGGGAAATCTGATCGTTATGGTTTTTTTGTTTGTTTTTTTTAAATCGTAAATTGGGGGAGGGCGGGAAAACCGGCACACCAAAACAACCCTAAAACCCACCCCAACCCTTTAAAACAAATCCCCCACCCTCCCGAACCCCCCCAAAATGTTTTAAATTACCTGGGGTCCAGTGGGGGGGTCCCGGCGCGATCTCCTGCTCTCGGGCCCCGGCTACGTTAATAGAAATGGCGCCGGTGGCCCTTTGCCCTTACCATATGACAGGGCAAAGGTAGCGCCGGCGCCATTTTGGTTCCTGTCACCCCGACGTCATGAGTGCAGGAGATCGCTCCCGGACCCCCGCTGGACCCCCAGGGACTTTTGGCCAGCTTGGGGGGGCCTCCTGACCCCCACAAGACTTGCCAAAAGTCCAGCGGGGGTCCGGGAGCGACCTCCTGCACTCGCGCTGTATTGCCAATATTCAAAATGGCACCGGCGCTACTTTTGCCCGCACTATGTCATACGGGTCGTATTGGCAATACGGCGCGAGTGCAGGAGGTCGCTCCCGGACCCCCGATAGAGCCATCTCTATCACTCCCCCCTGGTGGTCCCTCTATTCAGTACCCTGAAGGATTGCGGAGAGGGAGATCGATCTTCGGTGGTCTATTCCCTCCCCCTAACCTCGGGGTCATCTTAGTCCTCTGCACCAGAGAAAGACCGGGCTGAGCACTGAGCTGCTGAACCACCATTGAAGCTGAACCACCATCGAAGTGGCACCAGCCACCGGAGGCCCCATCCTCCGGTGCCCCTGGTAGCCCGAGGTGATCCCACCGGCAACAGGATGTGCCGGCGACGCCTTGTCCACCTTCATCAATCCTTACTACCTAAGACTTTCAGGAGGAGTTGAACCGCAGGGTGCAATCGGTGGTGCTCAAAGAGCTTGAGTGTCGAGCTGCCGGCGCCACTGGCCCCCATAAAGTGCCCGAGCCTCCTCCTTTGTTGTTTGCACCTCTGCTGGAGCATCTGGACGTGGGGAGATGACTCCTCAGGCGCATCCTCAAAGTTGTCAGCCAACCCCTTCTTGGAGCCTTCCCCTCTGGAGGAGCGCTGTTGCTCTCTGCCAGAGGACCTGTCTTTCGCCAGCTTTGTGAGGGCCGTGACAGAGGCCATTCCCTTTCAGCTCCTGTCGGAGGAGGATACCAGTCATAAGATGCTGGAGGGTCCTCCAGTTCAACGCTCCAAAAGAGGTTGTGGCGGTGTTGGTCCACAACATCTTTAAAGAGCTCCTCCTCCGCATCTGGAAATACCTGGTGTCTGTAGCCCCGATGAACAGGAAAGCTGATGCGACTTACCTGGTTCAACAGGCCGTGGGCTTTGAAACGGCACTTACCCCACCAGTCTGCGGTGGTGGAGTCCGCGCTTAAAGCCAGATTTCTGGGTACTATCTCTATAGGGATCTACATCAGCCTAAGTTCTTCTCTTTTCCTAATAGATGTGTTGGGGTGTTTAGTGTAATATTTGCATATTGCCTTTACATAGGTAGGCTTGTTACTGTTTGAGTGTAGGCAGCTAGTGCAATTTTGGTTTGGGAGACTTATTGTAATTTTGTAAAGGTTTACTCATGGCTTTGAGGGCCAAGCCCACACCCAATGCACTTATAATAGGCTGCTTAACACATGGGTTCCAAATGTCATTTTTACAGGGTTTTCTGGTGTGAACCACAGCAGTGCATGTAAAGATATACGTGTTGTGATATTTCTACCTCACTGTACTTAGAATATCCTTTTTCATGTAAAATCTTATAAATGCATAATTTTCGATTGTGGTGAGAGGTGGGATAGGCACAAGGTTGTAAGGTTTTCTCAGAGCATCTAATACACTTGCACGCCTCACCTATCCCATGCGGGTGCTGCTGCTTTGACCTATTTTATTAAATATACTCTCCCCTGGGTGAATAGGTGTCTCTTTCAGTTCTTTGGGATCTGTATCTTTAAAACTCAGGAAGTCCTCGATTTTTAGACTTTTCAAGTTATGATTCAGTTATGTTTCTAAATTGACCCCCATTATCTAACTTATAATACTTATTTCAACTTTGAGACACATTGGTGCACTAATAACCACGAGACCTGGCGAAGTGGCGTCAGTGGGAAGAGGACCAGGGACTTCCTCTCCTCAAAGCAGTGTCAATGCAGTGTCCTCTAGGCATGCCTTGGCGCTTTCCTCTTCAGACACAAGTGTTCGGTTTTAAAACGAGTTGGTGCTTTCTATAGTACTATATTTTTCTAAATTCTGGATTATTTTGGTGAAAATAGGGTATTTGGTTCTGGAATCAGTTCCCCATTTATAACCTTGTTCCATAGTAACCATCTGTTTTGACTTACGTTTTGGCTTAATTGGTTCCTGAAAACAAGAGTCTTATGTCTAAGTCTGAGGACTTCTTGTACGTGGTAAGAAGTGATGCTTTTATGAGATGGCAGGTTTTGTGAGCTGCTGCAGAAATGAACTTGCTGATGTTCTGGTTTATTGACTTCTGTGGGATACATAAAAGGGAAGGGATGCTGATCTCTGAGAAGAGGGCAGCACTAGTGTCTTGCCCAGTTCAAGGAGAACGCTGCCTGATTAAACCCTACTTATAAATCAAATTTGCTGTATGAATGTCACACACAGGCCCCCCCCCCCCCCCCATCATTCACCCATCTCCGACTTACCCAGTGGGCAACTGCTGGGGAAGAGTGAGAGGCGGATGATATCTTGCCCATCTGCTACTCCCCCAGGAACCTCATCACTGACGCTATCTGCCACAACGCAGGGAGCCCTACCCCCTGTTTCCTCCTTCCGTAGTCTTTGAAATCATTAAAAGGCCAGACTCCAAGAGAACAAACCCCACCAGCTCTTGATGATTTGACCTGTGGGGGGAGAGGGGCACGGGCAGAAATGCCATCTCGGCCCTTGCCTCAGACAGCAGATTGCCCCTGTTCTGACTAGTATATTTTGTGCTTGGAATTTATAACCCGGTCCAGCCACTCATGGCATGGGTTTCTCTTACATCCAAATCTTCTCTTTCATACAGTTCCATATGAACAGGTAATGATTTAAGGAGACGGCGCACGTTGAAAATGGAGAGGTCTGGGAACTAATCTGATTTCTTTGCAGGAGTGGAATGAATCCATCTTATTGCGGTCACTGTGGAAGGAGTTGAGGTCAGAGGGTCCAAGTGATCATTATGCCTGCCTTGTTTGTTTGTCATACATATTCTTGGGGGACCCGCTTATAACTTATTGCAAAAGGGAGCAGCCTGTAAGTGCTGTATGTGAATTACTTTGTGGGAACGAGGCATTTCGATTTGTTGTAAGGAGTTGAGACTGTGTAATAGCTGGCCATCGTAAGCGACCCAGTCATTGAGCAGCAATAGCTGCGTCGGGAGTCTAGTGCTGTACGATGGCTGGGATCTATGAAACGGACAGTGTTTTTTTTCCCTTGTGACCTTGCTGAGAGAGCCTTGGAGGTCACAAGGCTCTCTTCAGTACCTCTTAAACGAATGCCCAGTTTGAGGTCAGCCTTTCAGGAGCGATTTGTTTAGTGCAGCTTGTGGGTGTGCCCTGAATAGTAAGTGGTGCCCCCCCTTACTTACATTGTGGACCCAGCCCTTTATGCTGCCTCCTGACTATCTCGGTTTATGCATCCTGTTAGATTATTTGGCATTTTGTTAGCTTAAAAAGTGTGATAATGAGTTGCTGTATTCTGTAGCTTTGCGCTCAAGGATGAACGGGGTTTGTTTTTTTAATTCTCATCTGCTTGTAATATTGCGTGACTCTCTTAAAGGCGTTTCTCATGACTTCTTATGCTGAAATGTGTCACGCTGTATATTTTTGATGCCTGATTTCTTGTGCAGCTTATCTGATCACTGAGCTATGAAGCCTGCAGCCCCAGTTGTAATTCATACCCTCCAGGAGTGACTTCAATTGCCCATGTGTGCAGCTTTGTAATGGGAAGAGGAGACCTTGTTTACTGTGCAGCTTACCTGTGTATGGTGGCTGCGTATGATAAAAGCTTGAGCTGTGTTAAAGGAATGGAAGCTGTGGGTTTGTAGCAGCAAATGTAAAAAAAAAATCACATCCTTTACGACGGTTAGTGACAGCTGCTTTTCTCTCCCCCCCTCTCATTTTATTTCAGTGGGCAGTTTGCAGTGGTAAAGAAATGCCTAGAGAAACGCACCGGTCTCCATTATGCTGCCAAGTTCATCAAGAAAAGGAGGACAAAATCCAGTCGGCGGGGAGTGACTCGTGAGGACATAGAGAGGGAGGTCAGCATATTAAAAGAGATCCAGCACGCGAATGTGATCACACTGCATGAAGTCTACGAGAACAAGATGGATGTTGTTCTCATCCTGGAGCTGTGAGTGGCCTTCCCCTTCTGCACCTGGTTTGCTTTCTTGGCAGTAGAGGGGGGGGGGGGGGGGGTATGGGAAAGGGGTAATGGACTGTCGGCCTTAATTGTTACAGAAACTGCTGTGGAGGGTGGGAGAAGGAAGTTGGTATTTCAAGTGGCGGTGATTCATTCCAGATTAAGTGTGTTTGGTTTGTGTGTGAAGTGGGTCTGTTGGAGAGCTTTCACCCTTGTGAGCAGAGGGGCAGAACCCAGGCATGCAGTGCAGGTGAAGGGAGGGAGGGAGGGTGACTTCCTCATTCTCAGAGGCCTGCTTCCTGACTCACCAACATGCAGGTTTTTGAAAAAGGTGAAAAGCTCTCCTCAGTATTACAACATGAGAACAGAAGCAAAGTCTTTAGCTGATTTTAATTGGCAGTAGTCTGTTAGTTGGTACATTCATCGTAATCACTGATCAGAATTAAGATATTGAATTCTTATTGCAACTGGAGAGGTGTTTACTGTACTTTGCCCTTCAGGTGTGTTAGCATCCATGCTTTCTGATTTACCCGTGTTTCTCCCCTAAGGCCCTTTTGTATGTTTCACATATTCTGTTGATATTGAGGGCAATGTAATATGGTGTACTAGCCTGAGCACACATTTATTCAGGCTTATTTGCTCATTTTTCTGTGTGCAACTTTACTCATGATTTAATGGTCTTAGTGCACAAAAATGTAGCTCTCCTCCATGTAAATTCCAGGTTAATGAAGGTATTAAGTATTATTCCCCATTACAGAGAGGTGTGTAGGCTTAATTCAAACTGTTTTAACACTGGGAATTTAACTATTGTTAAATCTATAGTGCTGTGCCCTAGCATGGTCATGGATCTGTAATAAGAACATGATTGCCATTTCGGGTCAGACCAAAGGTCCATCAAGCCCAATATCCTGTTTCCAACAACGGCCAATCCAGGTCACAAGTACCTGACATGATCCCAAAAGGTTGATAGACTCCATGCTGCTTATTGTAGGGATAAGCAGTAGATTTCTGCAACTCCACCTTAATAATGCAAGTGTATGGACTCTTCTTCCAGGAGCTTGTCCAGATTTGTTTGAAACCCTGCTACACTATCAGCTTTTACGACATCTTCTGCCAACAAATTCCAGAGCTTAATTATGTGATGTGTTCTAATTAGGATGTAGGGAATGTGAGTGAGGTGACTTTGTACATTACCCTCAAGTGATTGTTCCATTAATTTGTGACATCAGTCATTTGACCCATTGGGCCAAAAACAGATAATGTGAATAGCTATATAGACACTATAGGCAAAGTCACATAATAGGTACATGTTTAAAGGAGATGCTTGGTTTTAACTGTAACATTCCAACTTGATGTGGAGAAGGAGCAGAGGAAGGGGATGATTGAAATTGTTATAACAGATATTTGACTCTTTGTAACATTAACAATTTAAGGCATTTTATGTGGTGCTAGAGGTATGTAAGAGTCTGAAATTACTTCCAGATGATTGCTTAAAAAAAGAACCAGAAACACAAAAATTGATACTTGGTAAGAATTCCATGTCCAGCCGTAAAAGAATCAGCATTACTGTTGGGATCTTGTCAGTATGTGACTAGTTTTAAGGAACATTTTTTGTCTTTCTCAGCTTTTCAGTGCTCTGCAGCTGCTGGTTTGGTGAAAGAGTAGACTTGTGGCTGTCATGCTTCCTCTAGTGCCAGAGATAACTGGAGACTGTGGCATTGTACAACAAGAAGGAAAATATGTAGACTAGATGAGTCTTATGCTCCTTATCTGCTGTTGGATTCACTGTTTTTGTTTCTATCCCCCCTGACCATGAACTACACTTTTTTGACCTGCACTTTAAAATCTATAATACAGCTGCCTTAACTTCAAAAATTGGCCCACATGAACATATTTCCTTGAAGCTTTATGGATAACAAATGCTAAATCTATTTGTCAGTAGGCTTCCTGTAAACTGAAGCTGGAAAACCTGTACTCTTGTATATCATATGAGAGGCAGCTAGTGTCCACATGCATAGTGAATTTTAAATTAGAATCCTGTTGATTCAGCAATTCGTGGAAGCCCCATGGTTCTCTGTCAGCAAGCAGGCATGAATTGACTGTTACATATTGGTGACATCATTAGACATTGCCACAGCAGACCCAGCTCTCTGTCCTCAAGAAAGACTTTACTAAGCATGCCTGGGAGTTCCTGTGCTCGTGCAGGTTGTCTCGCGAGTCCTTCGGTTTGTCTTCATCTGAACTACTAAACAGATGTGTCCCCAGTCTCTTGAATATTTTTCATACTACTTGAGACCTAGTTCCCCTATCTGCCTCATTACTTCAGGTTATTCTGCCTCTGCCTCAGCAGCCCCTCAGACTGAATATTTAGTTTCTTAAAAAAAATATATATATGTACAACAAATAATAGATGCTGCTGAAAAGAACAGAGAAGCTCAAGGCCAAAAAGCCTGCAGTAAGCATCTTTTAGGCCTGCATTTGCAGATGTATACTCTGCCTGCCAATGATTCCTGAGCTTGGACTCCAATGACTCCAACTACTACATCTGTGGTCATATGGCCCCCAGGGCTTAGCAGTACAGTGCCTGGAAAATGTAAGGAAGGTACCAGTAGGTAAGACCCCCAAGTCTTCGTACAGGGGATGAGCAGCAGAGCTGCTCTTCAACAAGGAGCAGTATATCATCAAACTCCTGGCATAAGTTAAGGCAGGAAGTTCCACCTCCCCCCCACTTGCTTCCACAAGCACGAGAATGCTGTCTCCTCCCCCACTAGGGCATCAGTCTCTGGATCAGCTTCAGGTCATGGGTTGAGTATGATGCAGAAATATGATGCCAGAGGAAACAGAGTAAGGTATGTATGCGGAGGCGGGGCCCTTCAGAACTGTGCCTTTCAGAGCAGAAGATTAGCACAGGGCTCTGCCAGAGTGGGCCCCTTTTTAATGGTGAGGCAGGACATAGTCTTATTGGCACAGGTTCTGTCTCAGTTAATGGCACAAAAGATCCACATGGCACCAAATCTATTTTATCCAGATCTAGGGCTGACCAGATTGCCATCTAGCCGTTTGCATTCTAAGGCACAGTTGACACACTCAGTGCAGCAGGTCATGGTGTTTTTGTGAGGGGGGAACGGAGTACTTCAGCACCTACGTCCAAGGGTCTCACGATGGATGATATGGTACGGAAGTAGTTATTGGCACCATAACTTTACATAAAACGGTTTACATAAAACGAAGAACCAAAGTTCTTCGTTTTATGTAAACCGGAGTGATTTGTAGTCCCTACAAGAACTTCGGTATATAAAAATTAAAAATAAATAAAAATAAATAAATCTATAGAAGAAGGTATTCAATGAGCATTGATGCAACTGGCATGAAGTGCCTCAGAGCTGGCTGCTTTAACAAAAGGAACAGCTCTAATGCTGGGTTCCTCTTTAGAAACCAGTACTGGCTCAACCTCACTCAGGGTTGCTGAAGAGAATGTCTCTCCTCAAACTCTGGCTCAGAGGATTCTCCAAACAGTGGAGTCCAGTTATTGGAGCTAGTGAAAAAATGTCTTTGTTTCCTGAAGACAAAAGGGAAATTAGTCTCTCCTGCCCAAGATGGCAGAAATTTTCATGCATTGCGGGGCTGCTCCAAGTTCCATACCAGTGCATACTTTGCTGCAAGAGCTTCCAGCATTAGGAGTACGTCCTTACCATGAGGTGTTAGATTCTCCTTCTTCAGAGGAGTCATTTTCACAGATCAGAGAATGAAGAAGTGGCCTCTTTCCACTCTTGAGGCCCTACCAGATTTTCTCCTTCAGCCCAACTGAGGTCTCCAACTTAGTCGCCATGGCTGTGTTCCCCTGTGGTTAGGAGATGAGGACAACTCAGCAGGGATTCCATCTGATCCCTCTTCCAGACTTGCTACAGCATTCCTTCCCTCTGGAGGATCTTTGGTACTTCAGTTTCCTAGATAAGCTTGCAAATACTATGTCTGTGTCAGGAAAGAAAATGACCTGAGAAACAGGTCTTTGGGCGGCTTCAATTTCTTTAACCCCCAGCATATTCTGCAACTATCCTAGTTCATACACTTCTACTGGACCTTCAGTTGAGGATGTGGCAGATGCCTACATCATGCCTTCTGGTGGCCTGGAAGTGGGACTTGAAACATTAGAATGCAGACTGCCTCGGGATTTGGGGTTGGTCCATTTGCTGCATCACTCCATGCTGGAGGAATCAATAGAACCATGCTAAGTACACTTATGATCACTCTAACGCATCCCCGGAATGGACCTGAAAATATTTGATGTATTAGGGAAGGTGATTTTCCAGGGTTCCATGTGAGTGCCCAGATTCTGGCTCACCAGCTCTACATAGTGCAGTATTTGCATGAATGTATTCAGAAAATAAAACCTTTGACAGTCATCAGATACAGAACAGATGGATTTCTGTTGAGCAGTGGAAAATGTGGAAGAATGTGAGAATTACCTTATTTGTTGTTGTGGCCAGGACTTTAGTGACTTATATAGGAGCCAAAGTATGGCATGGTTGCAGATGAACAGCCTTTGAGAAGGTGTACTAGATTGTCTCACAGATATAGCCGGTAAAGGGAACAACCTGTTCAATGATAAAGTTTCAATCACAAAACAGAAGCAAACTCCTCTCAAATAATCACTCACTACAAAGTGGTAACTTTAGAGAGGGAAATAGTATTTTTAACTATTTACCATAAACACATTCACTCAGACTGGAGACAATATCATTGACATATGCTCACAATAGGATTTAATCCGCTGTCTCTCGCCCTCAATGGGCCGCAGGCAGTAGTCAGCCTATGAGCAAAAAACTTTTAATCATTTATTGTCTCCCGTCTAATATAACAATTTTATCTTTTTTTATCTTTTTAAAGTTTTTTTTATATATCAACTGTTCAAGTTTAAATTAAATAATTAAATTTAATTAAATTTAATACACCTTTTGGAGCGTGTACGTGCATAGATGCAAATTAGTTTTTTTCAGCACATGTGGGATTAGTAGTCTTTAGCTCTTGTTTGAACGATGTGAACTACTCAACTTCCGGTTACGTCGTTTCCTTTAGACCATTTAAATTTGACAAGGAGCCTGTGGTTAAATGACAAAGGCGTTCATCGCCATGTTGAGACTTGGAGAAATAGGACTTTGGCGTTTTGGTGAGTCTTGACTAAATTGCAATGCCTCTAATCTACAGTAGGTGTATATTTTTCTGCTATAATCCTCTTTCACAAATATCTCTTTAACACAGTGGAGCAATCCGTGTGAAATTTCGAATTGGAGTGATTTGGTTATAATCTTTGGTGTGGGACATGGCTTTTGAGAGAGTGTGTGTGTTTTTTAATGTTTTTTAGATACTCCAGCAATGTTTTGACCGGCAACAAAGAAAGCCGTTGCAATTGTTCCCCTTGAAAAAGACTCTTTTTGAGTCGAAACATGGCCCATGTCGGGTTGAATATCTGAAGGGTTGAATATCTGAATGACCTTCTATTGGCTAAGTATTTTTTCAAAAAAATTGCTTTTGGGTAACAAAGCCGGTTGAGTATTTTTTGATAGATGCTTTATATTTAATTTAATTAAACTTGAACAGTTGATATATAAAAAAAACTTTAAAAAGATAAAAAAAGATAAAATTGTTATATTAGACGGGAGACAAATGATTAAAAGTTTTTTGCTCATAGGCTGACTACTGCCTGCGGCCCATTGAGGGCGAGAGACAGCGGATTAAATCCTATTGTGAGCATATGTCGATGATATTGTCTCCAGTCTGAGTGAATGTGTTTATGGTAAATAGTTAAAAATACTATTTCCCTCTCTAAAGTTACCACTTTGTAGTGAGCAATGATAAAGTTTGACACTGGCTCTTAATGACTGTAAAGTTGATTGATACTCCTTATCAGCTGCGATGAGGGATCAACCAGCCCCTACCTAGGGCCATTACTTCTCTTACAAGCGCCCATTTTTCCAGAGATGTCCCTTTCACCCTTTTCAAGCTCCTCTCACTCTCCAGTCAGCAGAGGGAAAGGCATCAGCCCAAAGCTCAGGAGTAAATTGTAGCATAACTTGAGCACTATTTTTTGACAATTGAGACGCGCCTCCTTACCAACTCCAGTTGGGGGGGGGAGGAGGTTCAGTCTATCTTTCCGGTATGCCTCCTGATCACCAAAGACCAATGGATCCTGAAAATTATGAAATAAGGCTACCTCTTAATTTTCTCTTGCCCTCCTCTGACCCTTCTTCATCTTCCCAACTGCAGTTGGAAGTGGAGTTACTCCTGCAGAATAAGGTAAAATCTGTAGCTTCACAGGAATGTGGCCAGGCATTCTTTTCTCTGTATACCCTAAACCTCAAGAAGTTGGGAATTGAGGCCTATACTGGACTTGCAAAGACTGAACTGGTAGCTGATTCAGAAGACCCTCAAGATGAACACTTTTTCAAGAGGATTCTTCCTTACATTCAACTGAGGTACTGGTTGTGTGCTTTGGATCTGATGCTTTTGCACACCAGTTCCTTTCATCTCATGCACTGAAAGTTCCTCGGGTTTGTGATAAAAGATGCTTACTACCAAAACAAGATGCTCCCTTTGCCCTTATGGGAGCCCCAAGGGTGTTCACAGAATGCCTTGCAGTAGTGATAGCATACCTTTGTTTGGGAATCTGTTTATCTATACCTGGATGATTAGTCAGTCTCCATTAGGAGTTCAAGTCTCTCAAAGTCCACATGGTTCCTCCACCCCCTGGGCTTCCTGGCAGCTTTGCCAAATAAAACCTGGTTCTCTCAATTCAGTTTGAGTCTGGATAAATTCTCTTTAGGAAAAAGCATTTCTTCCTGTTGAAAGAGCTGCATTGTTGATGGACCTAATAGTCTCTCTGGGACTGCGTGTCAGCAAGGTCGATCCTGGTGGTTCTCAGTCACATGGTGGCTGTTATGCATGTGTTACTTCTGACTTGTCTATACATGTGTAGCTTTCAGGTGGGACTCTGAAGCCAATGGGATCATCTCTAACACTCTTGCTAAATCTTTGGACCTCTGAGATGAAAGCATGCTTTTAGTGGTGGATGAATCTGGAAGGTCTAAAGCGGGTCTCTCACTGTCATACCACATCAAATGACCCAGTTTACAGATGCCTCAACCAATGGGTAGAGGGTGCACACCAGTGCAACATGGACCCAAGAATTGTGGTCCCCAGTGGCGTCATCTGCAAATGAATATATGGATCTGCAGTCCATTTGCTATGCACAGAGCTTTCTCTCACCTACAGTACCTAAGAACATAAGAAATTGCCATGCTGGGTCAGACCAAGTGTCCATCAAGCCCAGCATCCTGTTTCCAACAGAGGCCAAACCAGGCCACAAGAACCTGGCAATTATCCAAACACTAAGAAGATCCCATGCTACTGATGCAATTAATAGCAATGGCTATTCCCTAAGTAAACTTGATTTATAGCCATTAACGGACTTCTCCTCCAAGAACTTATCCAAACCTTTTTTGAACCCAGCTACACTAACTGCACTAACCACATCCTCTGGCAACAAATTCCAGAGCTTTATTGTGCGTTGAGTGAAAGAATTTTCTCCGATTAGTCTTAAATGTACTACTTGATAACTTCATGGAATGCCCCCTAGTCCTTCTATTATTCGAAAGTGTAAATAGTCGCATCTACTCGTTCAAGACCTCTCATGATCTTAAAGACCTCTATCATATCCCCACCTCAGCCGTCTCTTCTCCAAGCTGAACAGTCCTAACATCTTCAGCCTTTCCTCATAGGGGAGCTGTTCCATCCCTTTTATCATTTTGATTGCCCTTCTCTGTACCTTCTCCATCGCAACTATATCTTTTTTTAGATGCGGCGACCAGAATTTTACACAGTATTCAAGGTGTGGTCTCACCATGGAGCGATTATAGAGGCATTATGACATTTTCTGTTTTATTAACCATTCCCTTTCTAATAATTCCTAACATTCTGTTTGCTTTTTTGACTGCTGCAGCACACTGAGCCGACGATTTTAAAGTATTATCCACTATGATGCCTAGATCTTTTTCCTGGGTGGTAGAACCTGATAGCAATCTGCTTTGAAGTGGCTGAAATGTGAAATATAAATAAATAAAACATATTTTCTCAGGAAAGATCATTTTCATCCAGTGTGTCAATCAAGTAGTCATGTTTATATAAAAAAAAAAAAAAAAAAAGAGGTACAGGCTCATACATCTGCTAGGAGGGCATTTGAATATGGTTGTAGACAAGACATCGCAATGCCTCGGTCTAGGCAACATAGCTTTTAAGAATCAAGAATACGTTGGCATGAGTGGTCCCTGAATCAGTCATAGATGACTTGTTTAGTTGCTGGGGGAAGTCTGTGATTGACCTGTTCACCTCAGGTCAACAGGAGAGTTGAAAATTTCTACTGCATGCATCTGAGCAGCTACAGATAAGCTCCCAATGCTTTTCTGCTAAATTGGAACATCTGTGTGCTCTGCGTACCTGCCATTTTATCTAATCACAAAGACTGCCCAGAAGGTCCTTTTGAGACAAAGCAAGGGTAATCCTTATAGCACCTGCTTGACCTCAAGGGAGACGGTTGGGCCATTAGATGACCGAGGGGTTAAAGTGGCTCTCGGGGAAGATAAGGCCATAGCAGAAAGACTAAATGAATTCTTTGCTTCCGTGTTTACTAATGAGGATGTTGGGGAGATACCAGTTCCGGAGATGTTTTTCAGGGGTGATGAGTTAGACGAACTGAACGAAATCACTGTGAACCTGGAAGATGTAGTAGGCCAGATTGACAAACTAAAGAGTAGCAAATCACCTGGACCGGATGGTATGCATCCTAAAAATGAAATTTCTGATCTGTTAGTTAAAATTTGCAACCTATCATTAAAATCATCCATTGTACCTGAAGCCTGGAGGGTGGCCAGTGTAACCCCAATATTTAAAAAAGGCTCCAGGGGCGATCTGGGTAATTGTAGACCAGTGAGCCTGACTTCAGTGCCTGGAAAAATAGTGGAAACTATTCTCAAGATCAAAATCTTAGAGCATATAGAAAGACATGGTTTAATGGAACACAGTCAACATGGATTTACCCAAGGGGAAGTCTTGCCTAACAAATCTGCTTCATTTTTTTGAAGGGGTTAATAAACATGTGGATAAAGGTAAACCAGTAGATGTAGTGAATTTGGATTTTCAGAAGGCACTTGACAAAGTCCCTCATGAGAGGCTTCTAAGAAAACTAAAAAGTCATGGGATAGGAGGCGATGTCCTTTCGTGGATTACAAACTGGTTAAAAGACAGGTCACAGAGTAGGATTAAATGGTCAATTTTCTCAGTAGAAAAGGGTAAATAGTGGAGTGCCTCAGGGATCTTTACTTGGACCGGTGCTTTTCAATATATATATAAATGATCTGGAAAGGAATACGACGAGTGAGGTTATCAAATTTGCGGATGATAGAAAATTATTCAGAGTAATTAAATCACAAGCGGATTGTGATACATTACAGGAGGACCTTGCAAGACTGGAAGATTGGGCATCCGAATGGCAGATGAAATTTAATGTGGACAAGTGCAAGGTGTTGCATATAGGGAAAAATAACCCTTGCTGTAGTTACACGATGTTAGGTTCCATATTAGGAGCTACCACCCAGGAAAAAGATCTAGGCATCATAATGGATAATAATTTAAAATCGTCGGCTCAGTGTGCTGCAGCAGTCAAAAAAGCAAACAATTTTAGGAATTATTAGGAAGGGAAAGGTTAATAAAACGGAAAATGTCATGTGTTCTTATGATACCAATATCTTGTCCATCTGTTAAGTCAGTCTCCAGTTCTATTGGGTGTATTTGAGATGCTCATCACTCAGGAGGATGGAAGTCATTGCAATCCAAATCTGCCATCTCTGGCCTTCATGGCTTGGATATTGAGTACTCAACAGTGTCGTCCTGACACTCTCCAAAGTAGATGGCGAATATGCTGATTTAGCCTAGAAAGCCTTAGAACATTAGATCCTATAGTTTCAAGTGGAAGATGTTCTGGTCTTGTGTAGGGCACTGTCTCTGGTTCCATTCTCCTGTGCCCCAAGGGACTTGCTTCAGTTTGCGTTCTTCCTTTTGTCTTCAGGTTTTAGCACCTCTTCAAAGTTCATCTTGGTGCCACTGGGGCACATAACCAGCAGATGGAAGGAGTTCTGATCTCTATTCATACTTTAATATCCAAGTTAATAAAAGGATTGTGGCATTCCTGACCTCCAGTGCCTTGGGACCTCAACATAGTCTTTGCTCAACTTATAAAACCTCCTGTACCTCTCAAGTCAGTGGACTTGAAGTTTCTCACTAGGAAAGTGTTGCTTGTAGCCATCAATTCAGCTTGAGTTAAACCAGTGGCTAAAATTTATTACCCGTTCTTCCTGCATTCAAGGCAGGGTTCATTATGAACATATATAGATAAGAGGAACAAAATCATACAACACATTACATACTTTTGAAAAAGGGAACATAGCCTATCGTATGAAAACATATTCAAACATAGATGTTGACCCCAACAAGGACAGAATAGCTAACGGGCCCAAAAATACATTACAAAGGACTTGCTGAAGTAGAGACATCAAGGACTATCCCTTATCACTTAGGTTTGGGAATGCTTTTCTGAAGAGCAAAGGTTTTAGTGCTTTTTTTTAAAGAATGTTTTCCCAGAGGCATCTTATTTCCTTTGGTAAGCTGTTCCATAGAGGACCTGCAGAAAAGAATGCGCACACTTTGGTTTCATCAAGATGGGTAAGCTTTGGAGTTGGGACATCTAATAATATTGAAGGACCCTTGGTCTGACCCAGCATGGCAATTTCTTATGTTCTTATTAGGTTTGCCGACCTGAGTGACTGGGAGGGAGTGTGGGTTTTTAGTATAGAGGAAATCCAGGAGGAGTGTAAGTTGTAAATGGTTGAGTGTAAGATCATGGTGAGCTTGTATTATATACGGTATCCAATTGGGAGCCAGTGCAATGTTCATGAATGGGAGTGCCAGTTAAATCTTGCTGCCGAGTTTTGTATAATCTGCAATGGACAGTTTCCTGCTCACCAGACTTAGATTTTTTCACAATAGGGTGGTTCTGCGTGCTGCCTTAATTTCTTTCCAAAATTGGTATCTGCATTCCACATTAAGTAAACAATTCTACGGCCTACTTTCTTTCTGAGACTGCATGTACACATAGCAGAAAGGGCTCTTCACTTCTTGGACAACAACAGTCCTAGTGTATTAGTTTGGAAAGACTTTACCTCAAATGTCTCAGCTTTTTATAACCTTCAATCCCAATAGATTGGGGAAGTACAGTTGCCAAAAGAACTGTAGCACACTATATTGCAACTGTTGTGCGCTGGCTGACTGTCAAGGCTCATGAAGTGAGAGCCATGGAAACGTCAGTGGCTCAGTTGAGTCACTTTTATTTGAAGACATCTGCAAAGCTGCTACTTGGTTGTCAGTTGACTCTCACATCCCATTACTGTCTTGACAACACCTTGAAGTGACAGTAACTTTGGACAAGCAGTTCCACACAGCCTGTAATCCACTCTCTAACTGGTGAGACCATTTATGGGAAGTGCTTCTGCAATGCAACCCTCAACTTGGGACTCGACACATGTAATTGCTGTTTGCTTTAGAGATGTGCGTTCGTTTATTATGAATTAGGCAATTCGTTGTGGTTCGGGGGGACCTGAACCACAAAACAGATTTTCCCTGAGCTACGGGAAAAATTCGTTTTTCGGGTTAGTGCGGGGGGTGGGGCACATTTATTAAAACAAAAAAACCCCAACCCTTAAATTTAAATTTTTTACACCCCCCCCCCCCACCATCCTGATCCCTGCCCAAGATTTACTAAAAGTCCCTGGTGATCCAGCGGGGTCCCGCAAGCGATCTGTCCCTCCATGCTGTCGGGCCTGCTATGACTCAAAATGGCGCAGATAGCCTTGCCCTTACGATGTCACAGGGGCTACCGGTGCCATTGGTCAGCCCCTGTCACATGGTAGGAGCATGTGACAGGGGCTGACCAATGGCACCGGTAGCCCCTGTGACATCGTAAGGGCAAGGCTATCTGCGCCATTTTGAATACTGGCAGCCTACAGCCCGCGTGCAGGAGATCGCTCCGGATCCCCACTGGATCTCCAGGGACTTTAGGCAAGTCTTGAGGGGGTACTCCTGACCTGCCCAAGACTTTCCAAAAGTCCATGGTGGTCCAGCGGGGGTCCGGAGCGATCTCCTGTACTCGGGCCATAGCGCCCGAATCGAAACCCGAGCCAGAAAAACGAAGCTCATCTCTCATTTGCTTACCAGTTTAACAGGGCTCTCTTTAGGGAGTAGGATGAATTGCATGTTAATACTCTCCCATCTCCCTGGAGAGTAGACTACTTTGCTAAAACACATGCTCTGGAAGAGACAGAGGGTCTCATAAGACTGCATGTGCATGCTCAGTCTTTTCTGAGCTCTGATAACTCAGTCTGTGTTGGCCCAGTCGGATGACGTCACTCACATGTAAAGTCTGATTCATCTTGCTGTGTTTAGAGAACCCTATTTACATGTAAGCAAACTTGCTTTACTGTGTTTGGGCAATACAGTACCTTTCTGTTGGCATATGAGATTTGTATGATACTATTTAACAGTGGTCTTTCATATTTTGATGTAGATGTTTAGTTTATGAATTTATATTTTTCTTTCTGCACAAGAATTTATGGATGATTCTTTGCTCCCTCTCCATCTTTTTGTATGGCTTTTCTACAGTATTTTGAAGAAATACTTACATCCAGAGCTCATCCTTTACTCTCTCCTCCCCCATCCCTGCTCGGATGTAGTTCAGAGCATTTTCTTTAGCCCTAAAGTGTCCTGGAATGCACTCTTTGCTTGGTCCATATATTTTAAAACTTGTGGTGCCTTGTACGCCAGTGCACTACTGACACTATGCCTACATTAGTGGCATCACAGATACAAACTTGTGTAAACCGTTGTGATGGTCCCGAATGATGGTAGACAAAAATGATTGAATAAATAAATATGAAGCACTTGAATTGAGTAAATATCAGGTAACTTGTGGTTTGCTTCAAAACATGACTGCTCAGAAGTGCAGAAGAATGTTTGGTTTTGTAAGATATTTGCTTAATGAATTTCTGAACAAGTTAATCAGTAAAGTATTTTAACTTACACAGGATGAGTACTACTTGCTGTACTCCTAAAATAAATATGCAGAGGCTATGACTTTGATATCTTCCAGAGATGTACAGTTTCTGTAATCGGTAGGGTTTGTATTTTTTCCAGTTTCATTTTGTTTTCACTAAAACAACCAACAGCACTATCCTCTGCTCTGGCATACACCCCCCACCTTGGAAAAACACACTGTCAAAATTGAAATAATGAGGTCCCCTCCTCCCAAGCCTTCCCCAGTTCTACCTCTTGGACTCATCTAGACATCGATGGGCCAATGCAATAAAACCTGCCCAGCCTGGCGCCCAGGTTTATGTGCGGTTGAATACTTGTTTTGGGCGCACTGGACTAGCACCCAATGCAATAAGGAGATTAACGCATCCAAAAAGCACACCCAAACAAATGTGCAGCCAATAGCGCTCTTCACATGTAAATTCCATGTAGATGAGACTATAGCTATTATCCCCTGATGCAGAAAATCGCTGGGCTTCCAGCGCATGCTTTTTAAGGCAGCAAATTTAACTCCAGCCCTGGAAGTGGCATAAAGTCAATCTGTGAGTCAAGAGCTCATGAGAAATTTAAAAAATATGGTCCTCTGTGGTTCTTCCTACTTAGTATCATTGTGACACTTAAGGTTTACTGCTTGTGGTGGTGAAAAATGTATATTGGCTTCATTTAAAAAAAAAATTCTGGACGCACAATTTTTTTTAAATTTATTCTTGAATTTTAAATGTCATTACTAAATAAAATCACATTTATTATGCATAATTCAGGAAAATATTATAGCAGCTCTAATTTCCAAAGAAAATATCTTATTTCAGTAACACAAACACTACTGCTATATTTAATCATATAATGTGGGTACCCTTATCCCATATTAATAATATACTAATCAAAAGAGTGAGAAGGTATTTCTACTATTCTATTGGGCTAACATAGATGATACATCATTCTCCAATCATGCCTGACTTATCTCTCAAAAAATTCTCCAAATGAGATGGTTGTGAAAAAATAAACTTTTTCCCTTGAATATTAATAAAGCATTTACTGGGGTACTTTAAAAAAAAAAAAAAAAAAAAAATCACCCCAAGTTCTAATGCTCTATTTTTCAGGGCCAAAAACTGCCTTCTCCTAACTTGAGTTGGCTTGGAGACATCAGGAAATATAAAAACCTTCTGCCCACAAAACATATCCTTATTTTTGAAGAATCTTTCCATAATAAACTCTTTATCTCTTTCTAATACAAACGACACAAACATAGTTGCTCTCTCTCTTATTTATCATATCAACTGACTCCTCCAAAAAGGTAGATATTCCTGGTGTACTTTCTCCTTCCTTCCCAGGAATATCACCAATTTGAGGTGTAAAATAATATATTTTTGAAATAGCAGGTACCTCATTCCATGCTAAGACTTCTCTCACATACGGGCTGATTCAGTAAAGTCTGCGGGAGAGCGGGCAAACGCCCGCTCTCCCGGCGCGCACACAGGCCACTCGCCTGTGCGCGCGATACAGTATTTAAATTAGGCCCGGCGGTAGAAACGGGCAAAAGGAGGTGCTAGGGACACTAGTGCCTCCTTTTTGACAGGAGCGCCGGCTGTCAGCGGGTTTGACAAGTGACGCTCAATTTTGCCGGTGTTGGTTCTCAAGCCCGCTGACAGCCACGGGCTCGGAAACCAGACGCCGGCAAAATTGAGCGTCCGGTTTTTGACCAGAGAGCCGCCGGCTGACTTCCAATTTTTTTTTTCTCTTTTACCCTTCGGGACCTCCGACTTAATATCGCCATGATATTAAATTAAGTCAGAGGGTGCACAGAAAAGCAGTTTTTACTGCTTTTCTGTGCACTTTCCCAGGGCCCGAAGAAATTAGCGCCTACCTTTTGGGTAGGCGCTTATTTATTTTATTTATTTGCCGTTTTTATATACCGACATTTGTTTAGTAACCTCTCATCGGTTCACAATTAACAGAAACATTGCAGCTGTGCCAAATAGAAGGAACATGTGCAACAGTGCTTTACAATAAACATTTACAATAAACAATAAACTTTACAATAAACTTGTTAACTGGGGGGGGGAGGGGAGAGAACAGTGGAACAATGAAAGGGAAAAATAATATAGTGGTACAAAGCAAATTATCTCACTGAATTTATAAGTCTATAAATAAATAGAATGAATTTGAGTCTCTAAAAAAATAGAATGAATTTTATAAAACACAATTGGAAAAGAGAAAAGCTGGGTATGAGAGAGAAATGGGATAGAAGTCTTATATCTTGATCAGGCTGTTTATAACTTTGTTATGTTAAACTTTGTGTTAAACTTTGTTGTGTTAAACTTTGTTGTGTTAAACTTTGTTGTGTTAAACTTTGTTGTGTTAAACTTTGTTATTCCTATTCTTTTGCTCTCAGCTCTCCCCTCTATAAATCCCTGTTCATTGTAACTTTATCTTTCCAGTTAATTGGTTACCCCCTGTTTTGCTGTAAACCGGTACGATAAGACGCCAGTCTTGAGTATCTGTATATCAAAAGAATTTAAATAATAAATAAATATACAATTGATATACGATCGATATGAATAATTGCCAACAAAAAGTTAGGTGTGGTGAGAGAGAAAAAGGGGATGTAAATTAGTGGGCAAGGCTGTAGGAGTAAGGGAGAGAGGAGAGCGTAAGGGTTAAGTATAAGCCTGTAGGAAAAGCCATGTTTTCAGTTTTTACTTAAACTTTATTGGGCATGTTTCTTGCCGTAACTCCGGTGTCATATTGTTCCAACAGTTCGGTCCGGCTATGGTTATTGCACACTTCCTAGTTGACTCAAGAGTGGTGGTTTTATGTGTGGGGGTGTGTAGGGTGGCTGCATGTTGTGTTCTAGGGGTTCTGGAAGTAAAATTCATTATTGAACCATGTCATGTTTTCATTGTGTAGGGTCTTGTGTATTAGAGATAAGGTTTTGAACATGATTCTCTGCGCAATGGGGAGCCAGTGCAGATCTGAGTATGGGAGTATTATGTTCCGATTTTCTGGTGTTGGTGAGAATGCGTGCTGCTGCATTCTGAAGCATTTGTAGTGGTAGAATGGTAGTTTTGGGCAGGCCTAGGAGAAGGGCATTACAATAATCAACTTTCGAAAAAATGAGGGATTGCAGTACAGTACGGAAATCATGTTGGTAGAGTAATGGTCTTAATTTTTTTTTAGAGTGTATAGTTTGAAGAACCCATCTTTAGTGTTATGTTTTTTTTTAAATTAAGATGGTTGTCTAATGTGACTCCAAGGTTTTTAACAGTATTATTGATGTCAGGAGAAGTGAGTGATGTGTGAGTGGCAGCAATTGTGTTTTTGTGATTCTGTGGGGAAATGACCATAAGTTCTGTTTTATCGGGGTTAATGGCCAGATTGATGCTAGTAAGGAGGTTACTAATGGCAGTGAGGGCAGAATCCCATGTTTTAAGGGCAACATTAAGGGAGTCAGTGATGGGGATAACAATTTGTACGTCATCCGTATAGATGAAGTACATAAGGTCAAGTTCTGTCAGTAGGTGACAGAGGGAGGATATAAATATTAGAGTAGAGGAGAGGGCAGATCCTTGTGGTACTCCGTGATTTATATTGTATGGTTGCGATTCATGGTTTTCAAAATTGACTTTATATTGCTGTCCTTGTAGGAAAGCTTCAAACCATTGCAGTGGGGTGTTAGCTATGCCGATTTCCTTGAGCCGTGTAATGAGAATGTTATGATTAATAGTATCGAAGGCCGCGGAAATGTCAAGCATGGCTAGTAGGAAGGATTGACCTTTGTTGGAACCCAGTAAGTATGGTATTGATAAGAGAGATGAGCAGAATTTCGGTGCGCATACATTTACGAAAACCATGTTGCAATGGTGAGAGAATTTCAAATTTTTCCAGGTGTTCAGTGAGCTGCGTGTTTACAATTTTTTCAAGGATTTTTGCTATGAAGGGAAGGTTGGAAATAGGTCGGTAATTGGTTAGATCAGAGTCATCAGCTTTGGGCTTTTTTAGAATAGGTCTGATGATAGCTTGTTTAAGCGTATTAGGGATTTCTCCGGAAGCTAGTGAGCAATTGATAATTTTAGCAATTGAGGGTGCTATGATTTCAGGGATGGAGAGAAGATGTTTGGTGGGTATGGTGTCACTTGGATGTGTGGCAGGTTTCATTTTTTTAATGGTATTTTGAATCTCTAGGGACGTGGTGGGTTCGAAGGCATTAAATATAGCAGAGGAATCATGTGGGATGGTTTCGGTCAGGGGATTATTGCCAGGGAACCGTGCCATGATTTTAACTATTTTCTCGTGAAAGTATTTAGCTAAGTTCTCACTTTTGGTTTGGGCATCTTTATTACAGGTGGGAGTGGTATTGGTTTTAGTCATTTGTGTTACATACGTGAAGAGAGCGTTTGCATTAAACTGCAGGTCATGTATTTTTTTTGCATGGTAATTTTTTTTTTGCATTGAGGGTTTGCTCACGATAGATACGTAGGGTTGCTCTGTAAGTATTTCTTTTTGTGAGGGAGGGGTTGTTACGCCAATCCTTTTCCAATTTCCTGAGGGTGCGTTTTAGAGCTGTCAGTTCAGGGGTGTACCATGGTTTAAGTGAAGATTTGGAGTGGCCAGTTTTTTTTAGTGCAAAGGGGGCAAAGGTCATTGGCAATGTTCCCAGTGATATAATACCATGATGTGATTGCAGAGTTGTCAGCTAGTTCAAGATTATGAAGTTCTTTGTTGAATGCAACAGTGAGTTCATCGATAGAACATAAATTGCGGATCTTGGCTGCACATTTTACTTTCTGAATTGCGCGCGAATACCTAATAGGGCCATCAGCATGTTGAGAACGCTATTAGGTTCGGCGGGTTGGACGCGCGTTTTCTGCCCCTTACTGAATAAGGGGTAAGGGAAAACGCGCGTCCAATGGCAGGTTAACAGTGCGCTCTGTCGGAGTGCACTGTACTGTATCGACCTGATATTTAGAAAACATCTCAAATGGCGATAACAATTTTGTAATCGGAAAGTTTACAATACGCAAGTTTTTTATATGCATAAGATTTTCTACATTTTCCACATTGGAATGCAAAATAATCGGTTGTATGCAAAACTTCCATTTTGTTTTACACTCTGGACACACAATTTAGCCGCACAGTGCAGACAACTATAGCAAAGAGTGTTTAGTTATGGGCATCTTCAGCAATCTCACCAAAATTAGCCAGAAGCGGGATAAAAATGGACGCTTGTATAGAGTGCCTGTTGTAATTGCAGGCACCCAATGCATTTGAGCGTTAGGGATGCACGGTTCTTCCCAGCGCATCCCTTTTTATATGCAGCCCCTCATTTAAATACTACATTGAGTATCCAGGAGACATGGCTGTGTATGGGTTAGGAAAAGGGCGCGTAATATGAGTGCCCTTTTTAATGTGTGTCTTATTGCATCGGTCTGCCAGACGAGGCAGGAGTGATTCCCAGTACTTCCTGCCCCGATGGGTCAGAATTTAATAATGGCATTGCCAGGCCCTGAGGCCGATCTCAGGGTTGTACCACTGCACCAAAAAATGATGCCAGCTTTGGGGCCTGCCAGCACCATTCTTAAATACCAACCCAGCGGGGCAAGAGTGACTGGGGTTCGCTCCCCCCCCCCCCCCCCCATTTAATGTCTAGACACCATGGATGGGGTAAGATGGGTCTGGGTCCAGGAGGGAAGTAGGATAGGGGAAGGCCCTGGGGTAAGGGATGGGGAGCATTCAGCCATTAAATTTTAATGGCACCAGTGTTAATATTTTTTGGCAGGAGGAGGGAGCATGGCTTCTTCCTTGTGTTGTCTTTTTTCTCCACATTTGTTTATTTCCTTTCAAATGAAACAAAATGAAACCACTAACAAAATGATGAAAACCTCAAAACAAGTACGCAGCCCTAGTAATTAGATGAACCTTTATAGGGAGTAGTTTTATCAAGATAAATATTTACAGCTTGAACTAGTGAAGTATGTCAGGTCAACACCGGTGGTAATCAGTCTCTGCTTCTACATGATGCTTGCATTATTTAGGTCTTAAGCATTCAGTTTGTCATGTTGCCATTTGGTTAGCTATTTGGAATGTGTGTTCATTTGTTCTGTGTGAGGTAATATTTGTAGTGACGAGCAATTAGTATACAAGGGTTACAAGTCAACTAGCTCTGAAATTTGTTTCCGTCAACAAGCAGGCATGAATCTGCATAACATGTGAGGGTGACATCTTCCAATGATACTGACATGGACCCAGCTCTCGGAGCTCAGATAATGTTTCTGAGCATGTGCTAGAATTCCTTTGCACAGTTGCTACCTATACATTTTTTTTTTTTTTTTTGTCTGAGCTAGCACTTGGATCTGTTTCCCAGTGTCTTCAGAATTTTTTAGAACTGTAATGCAAGCTCTATTAAATGGTCAGATTTCTTAATAGTCCATTATCTGGTCTTCCATGAAACGTGATCAGATCTATTCAGCTGTTACAGGGTGCTGCCTAATACTCCTTTTAATTCTTGTATGAATCCGGTGTTAATGGAGCTTCATTGGCTCCCCATTAAGTGGAGGTCAAAGTTTAAAACTTTTTACTCTTGAACTGCTTTATGGAGAAAAGTTGAATTCGCTAAGAGAAATTGGTTTGGTACGTTCTTAGACATTCTCTGTGCTCTTAGGAACAAATTTGCTGTCTGTTCCTTCGGTGAAGAAATACTTTCTGTGACAGAGCAGGGCTTTTTCATTTTTAGGTCCAGTTTTTTGGAATAGCTTGCCAGCTGAGATTCATGGGGAAACAGATGAAAAAGTTTAAAGCTTTAGTTTATGTAGAGGCATTTTGTTAACTTCATGTTTGTTTTAAGAATGTAATGAGTGTAATCTGCCCTGACTACTATGCAGACGTGGCGGAATATAAGAACAAATAAATTCTGGTTTTGGCCTTGTTTTTTTGCTTCAAATTCATGTCTTAGAAACACATCCTTGTCACTGCCTCAGCAGCCCCTCAACAAAATTAAGGTCTACAAAAAAAAAAAAAAAGAAATGGAGAAATCCAAGATAAAAATAAGCCCAGAGTCAGCGGGTTTAAGGCCTGTAGGTGTGGGCTTCGCATGCCATCAAAGACTCACGGTGCTGCCAGGGCCTAGACCACAATGGTCTGATATCTCTGTGGATGCAGCAGTATTGTGCCTGAAAGATGGAGGCTTTGCAACAGGAGCAATCTAGTAAGACTCAGAAGTCTTGGTGAGAGGACAGAAAATGGAGCTGCTTCTCTTACTGGAGTGAGGCTTTTTCACATTCCTCATACCATAAAAATTATCAGTCACCGGAACTTTGCTGTTTCTTACTTGTACTAGCCAAGGGAAATCTTCTCTCCCCCACCCCCCCCAAGCTCCCATGGTATTAGCTGCTGGATCTGTCAGAGGTTGAGCAAGGCACAGAAGTAGAAGGTGTCTGATTAGGTGCCAAGGAAGAGTGCATAAGCAACTTGAGGGTTTCCTCCAGGGCAGTCAACACAGCGCTGTTGGCATGGGGCTCCCTTTGAAGCAGAGACAAGAAGCAGTTCCCTTAGTGCAGGTGTCCTCCTTCTTCTTGGCACATATCTCCAGACAACCTGCTCTTCCCAAGTGTTCTGGTCCTGGTATTATCTAGGGCACTGTCCATTTCATTGGTACAGAACATACCAGCTCTTCATGACAGTGTCTCCAGTGTGGATTGTAGTAGCGCCTTCGGTCTCATTGGACTGGAACACTTTTATGTGCAGGGGAGCCAATGTCTGTCTAGTTTGGAGGGTGGATCTTTGGAGCAAAAGGTAGTCCTACTGGTGCCAGGCCTAGTATTGGTTAGTGGGACTTGGCAGAGCCTGGCACTCCAAGCTCCATATTCAGTACCACCTGCTGCTGCAGAATGATCAGAAGAGGGTGTCTCCACTACCTCCAGCACAAAGGGTCCCCAGACTAGTTGACTTCCAGTTTTCATATTTGAAGTTTCTTTGCCGCCTCAAGTCCAGGAGACCAGAGTGTGAAGTTAGCCTCTCCTATCCAGGATGGGAGGAATTTTAAGGCACAGCAGACAGAATGAATCAGCTTCCTGACTTGATTGATTTTGCCATGGGGGGAGTCCCCTCATGAAGCAGAAGTGGAAGGTATGGAATTGGCCCATTTCAATTCTGCTGTTCATTTGATCTCTGGATTAAACTGTGAAGATATCTTATCACTTCATTCCTCATCAATTTGCATCAGTTACCCATTCAGTAGTGTATCCATTACAAGATTGCAATGACAATTTTTAAACTATTGCACCAAAATGTGACCCCTGGAGCTAATTCCATCCTGCGTGTACATCAGCCCACATGGAATTTAAGATCTCAGCTTTTAGTTGCTCTGTTGCTTAATCATCCGTGGCTGGTCTCAGCTCGGGAACATTTTATTCCCTGTGGCAGCTTCTTCTCTCTAGAATTCTTTTACCGAAGATTTGTGTCAGGAGGAAGATTTGAAATCTTTTAAAACTACCTTTTTAGACAGGCATATTTGTAATGGCTATTGGGTGCTCTCCTCATTTTCATGCAGCCTTTGTGTTCTTATGTAGGTTTAATTTATTTATTTCAATTTTGTTGTATTTTACTCATTTTATTCTATTTACTTTGCTGGTTTTCATTTTATTTTCGATATGTATGTAACATTTGTACATTGCTTAGAACTTTCACCACTTAAACAATTAGTAAATCCAACAAAGATAATGTTCCTTCCAGTTTTCTCGCCATCAGAGGTCTCTTCAATCTCCCTTGTCAGGGTTTTGAATTGAGTGTCCCTCCATAGTCTGACAAGGAGGATTCCTTCTGATTCCCTACTGGACTTGTCTCAGCATACTTGTCCAGAAGATCTGTTCTCACTTCCTGGACAGATGGCAAAGATGTCCATTGATGTGCGCAAAGAGAAGGACCCGAGAACAGATGTTTTCAGCTTGTTTCAATTTCTGCAGCTACTGGTAGATTCTGTTCATCCTGATTCTTGGCCTCAGAGATCTATAGGTGAGGATGTGTTAAGCTGTTATGCTTTCCAGTTGTCTGAAAAAATTGACCTGAAGTGTAGAGTCCATGCCTCCCCAGGGTTTGGTGTAGTCCAGCTACTGCACCATTCTATAGTGGTGGTGTGTGCATTGATGTGGGCGAAGCACACTTGAACAATCCAGCATTCCTTCCAGGAAGGATCTTAAGATTTGAAAATGTTTGGGAAGGAAAGTATTCCAAGGTTCTATGCTTGGTGCTAGTATTGTGGCCCACCAGGTGTTTATGGTGCAAAATTTGCACAAGTGTGTGTAAACTTTGAAGCCTCTGAAAGCAACAGTCCCTAGACAGGCGGAAGTCTGGCATGCTGTGGAGGATGCAGGGGAGTGAGAAGCATCTCATCTACTCTATATGTGAGATCTCAGACATCATGACCAGAAACTCAGTATTCTCTACAGGATCCAGGAGGATCACATGATTATCTACTAGCGGGCTCCAAGAGAGATGTGCACAACTGCCTGGCTGATATGCCTATAAGGGAAAGAACTTGTTTGGGGACAAGATAAAGGACACAGCTCTGATTAGGGAGCACTAACCCATTCTGCAGTTGCTTCCTGCAGCAGCAGGAGGGGTGTTCAATAGGCCCTTTGATACTAGTGGGATCAACTGGTCCAACCGTTATCCCTCCAAATCTCAATAACTTTTGGGATGCAAATGTCTCTCCAGTAATGGATCAATCCAGAAGTTCTGACGATGGGTTTCTCACCATGCATACCAGCATATCAAGTATCCCTGTCTACTGATGCCTCTACCAGAGGATGGGGGAGCACACACTTGTGTAGTGTGTACCCAAGGGATGTGATCCCTATCAGAGGGTCTCCTGCAAATTAACTTTCTGAAGCTGCAAACCATTTGTTATGCACTAAGGCAGAGCTCCCAAAACATTTAACCAATGCAAGCCCATTTTAGCACTTGAAAATTCATGACCCCAGAGGATGACCAAAATAAATTAGCAGAGTTTCGGTCACTCTCCAACAGTCACTTCATTTTCTCTTACTTGCACTCCACTTGATACTCTCTTAACCTCCATCCCTTCCAGAGGACCTCTTCTGACAACCTCTGCCCCTCTTACAGCCCCAGCTCCTTCCCTTCCTATCCTTACTCCCTTTCACCCTTTTTGCATCCTCCAAGCCCAATTGATCCTCTCACCCCCCCTCTCTCACCTCCCAACTTTACTTCCTCATGTCCACTCTTTTCTTATTTCCCCCACCACAGTTGATCCTCTCGCACTTCCATATCCTCTTACATCCCCCAATCCATCTTCTGTCATTCTCCCTTCCTACATCTGAACTCTCCACCACACATCCCCTTGGCCAGGGTCAGTAACATTTTCCTTTAGCCCTAGACCAAATATAGATGATGACAGGTGAGAAAAGAGGGTAAGCTGATGACAACAGACATTTTTCTCTTGGGTAGATGCAGTGGCAATCAGCCTTCTTGTCCTTTCATGGCTGGTGTCTCCTTCAAACCTCTTAAGGCAGTAGACTTATTGTCTTTTTTTTTTTTTTTCTGAATAATGATGTTTCTTAGCCCTCACCTTAGCATAAATAAAAGTGAATTTCAGGCTCTGGTTTTCAGTTCACCTTATCTGCAGAGTTCTATGAATTCACCCTAAGTTTCTTCCAAAAATGCTCCTTACATGCCACATTAACAAAGCTATTGTACTGCCAACTTTATTTCCAATACCGCATGCACACAAAGGAGAACAGGCTGTTCATTCCCTGGACTGCAAGAGAGCCCTTGTCTTTACTTGAGGAGGATTCAACCTCATCAAGCTTCTAAACTGTTCATGTTCTTTGATCCCAATAAATTGGGAAGAAGAATTACCTAAAGAACTCTAATTGATTAGCAGACTATATAGCATATTGTTCCCCTCTGGCTGGCTTACAGATTATAGACTGTCCAAGCTAATCAAGTGAGAGCCATGGTGGCTTCAGTGGTTCATCTGAAGGCCACTTCCATTGAAAACATATATAAAGCTGTTACTTTGATCATTTATTCACACCTTTTCATCCCAATACTGTCTGGACAGCATGTCCCGAAAAAGTAACTATGGGCAAACAGTTATGTGAAGCCTGTTCACCCATTAGTCCACTCCTTCACCTGGTTGGGCCATGTTGTCTGTTTACTAGTTGCTGTGCAAGGCAGCCCTCAGCTTGGGTTCCCCATGCATAATGGCTAATGCGTGCTTGTTGACATGAGAAAGCAAGTTTGCTTACCTATAAACAGGGCTCTGTGGACAAAATTTTGAATCAGCGAAGAGTCAACTACCTTGCTAAAGCTTAAGTTCTGGAACATACTGAGGGACTCATACATAGAAAACTCCCTTATATGCTCAAACACTTTAAGCTCAGAGTTGAGTCCATATCTGTGCCATTGGATGATGTTACCCCTTCCTATATGTTATGGCTGATTCGTTCTACTGTCAACAGAGAATCTCATTTACAAGTAAACAAACTTGCTTTTCTTGGCTGACTGCCTTTCCTCTGGGTTTCTGGTACTATGAACCTTCTTATATGATCACATAAGATTTGCCATACTGGGTGAGACCAAAGGTCCATCAGGCTCTGTATCCTGTTCGGAACAGTGACCAATCCAGATCAAACTGTCAGGATCCTAAAAGATTGATAGAGTCCATGCTGCTTATCCCAAGAGAAAGCAGTGGATTCCCCCAAGTCCACCTTAATGTTTTATAGAATTTTCTTCCAGGAATTTGTTCAAACCTTTTTTTTAAACCCAGCTATAGTAACAGCTTTTACCACATCCTCCAACAAATTCAAGTTTAATCTGCTTATCTTTAAACCTTCGTTAGCCTAGCCATAGTAGTGGCAGTCTTCCATCTAAGGGATTTGAAGTGCTACTCCCTGAATCTGACCTGTAGGTGTTGCAGTTTATCAGCTTTCCTCCTCCCCTAGAATCTGAGTGCTGCCTCCACAGCTCTGGCTGGCATGAGGCACGGAAAGCTGGGTCTCATGCACTGCAGCACCACTGGGCATGCTTAGTGTGCTACTAACATCAGTGACTTGTTTGTTCCTTCTTTGACTTATTTGGCCATCTATATTAAATATTAATTTGGTAAATCTATTGCAATAAATGCCAGTAATGCTCTTGAGGATACATGTGTATCATTTCTCTTTTTCTTTGTGAACACTGAGACAGAGAGTTCATACAGTGCTGTTAGAAATGTGCTACTGCTCAGTTTTCTACATGACTACAGTCTGCCCTTGGCAGTGAAAGCTATGTGACATAATGGTGAGGACAGTCGAATACTGTCTATCACTTTAAGGGTTACTGTGAGGGCAGGTGAAAACAGATTCTGAAAATCAGCAAAACTTTATTTTATTTAAAACTTAGTTTTAGTGCCACCATGGATCATGCCTACATGGCTGCCTTGAATTTGTAAGCTGTGGTGTGCGGCTGAACGCCAGGAGATTAGATGATGGGATTTTGGTAGATGAAAAATCACTATTTCCACCTTGTCGGCTCATTTTATACTTGCCAAGTGTGCTGTTGCAGGTGCTGGGTCTCTTGATCTGCGGTGTTCTTCCTCCCTCTGCCACTAAATTTAGTTTGGGTCTTTATTTATAGGCTTTTCTTTGCCGACATTCGTAAGGCACATCATGCCGGCTTACATTGAACTGAAAAGGAGGAATTACAATGAACAGAATAACATATCATAGTTAAAGCAAATGGTGTAAAATATGAGCAAAGTAAAACATTACCGTATTTCCACGACAATAACCCGCCCACGTATATAACCCGCCCACACACATAACCCGCAGGTTTTCCAGATTTATGAAAAAAAGTTTTAATATACCCCGCCCCCTCATATAACCCGCGGGCAGACAGGGCGCTTGTCCGAGGGGCATCGCATCCCTCGGTCATTCATTCGTTCATTTAACCGATTTCTGGTTCCATGCGAACCCCTCTGTCACAATCAGACCGTGAACACGGAGCAGTGAGAGCAGGCTGGCGGGAAGAGCCGCTTAAACCCCGGGGACCTTTGCGCGGTTTGCAGGACTTGCAAGCTTAAAGCCTGGGGAGGGGAAGGCCGTAAAGCGCCGCTCAGGTCTGGGCCAGAACCCGCGCTTCCCTCCAGCCTTACCCCCATTGCTCCTTCCGTGCTAAGCGGCTTTTCCCGGCAGGGCGGACGCTGCCCGCTCTCGGAGCGCACGGCCGGGCTCTCAGTCACCGACCGGAAGCTACAGCTCCGCCATGGTTGTGAGGGCGAGACAGGCGTGAAGCGCTGCTCAGGTCTGGGCCAGAACCCGCGCTTCCCTCCAGCCTTACCCCCATTGCTCCTTCCGTGCTAAGCGGCTTTTCCCGGCAGGGCGGACGCTGCCCGCTCTCGGAGCGCACGGCCGGGCTCTCAGTCACCGACCGGAAGCTACAGCTCCGCCATGGTTGTGAGGGCGAGACAGGCGTGAAGCGCCGCTCAGGTCTGGGCCAGAACCCGCGCTTCCCTCCAGCCTTACCCCCATTGCTCCTTCCGTGCTAAGCGGCTTTTCCCGGCAGGGCGGACGCTGCCCGCTCTCGGAGCGCACGGCCGGGCTCTCAGTCACCGACCGGAAGCTACAGCTCCGCCATGGTTGTGAGGGCGAGACAGGCGTGAAGCGCCGGGGCGGGGGGAGAGAGATGTTAACCGCTGCTGTAAAATTTTTTCTGGATAACCCGCCCACGTTTATACCCCGCGGGGGGCATGCGGGGTAGGTAAAAACGCACATTACCCGCGGGTTATATGCGTGGAAATACGGTATATGATTATATATAATAACATAAGAGAACTGAATAGGAAGGGTGGAAAAGGTAGAAAGAGAGAGAAACTTTGTACATACTAAAACAACTTTATCTTCATCATTGAATACGTAATACAGGGGTTACAAAAGTGCAGAAAAATTTCAGGGGGAGAGGGTAAGGGGCACATATGGAAGGGAAGAGCGGAGGGGGTGTGGGGCACAGGAGGAGGGGGGATGGCTGGCAGTGGAAAGTCTTAGGTCCATTTAGGAGAGGTCTACGTAGTAATTGAGTCGGGGTATGCTTGCTTTTAAAGAGCCATGTTTTGACTCCTTTTTTGAATTTGTTGAGTGTCGGTTCTATTTGGAGGGAGGGGGGGAGGGAGTTCCAGATGTAGGTGCTAGCTATGGAGAAGGCCCTTCCTCTGGTGAGGGAGAGATGCGCAGCCTTCAGGGAAGGCGTGTGTAGGGTACCTGCATGAGCACTTCTTGTGGGGCGGTTGGAAGTGCGGAAGCGAGGCATTTCTTCCAGCCAGGTGTGATTGAGTTTGTATAATGAGCAGTGAAGAATGGTCAGTGTTTTGTATTGTGAGCGGAAGGAGATAGGCAGCCAGTGCAGGTCTTTTAAAATTGGAGTAATGTGTTCTGTTTTGCGGGTGTTTGTTATAATTCTGGCCATGGAGTTTTGGAGGATCTGGAGTGGCTTGATTGTGGTAGCAGGGAGGCAGAGTAGGAGGGCGTTACAATAGTCCAGTTTCGAAAGCATAGTAGTCTGGACTACAGTTCGGAAGTCGTTGGTGTGGAGCAGAGGTTTGAGTTTCCTTAGGACATTTAATTTGTAGAAGCCTCCCTTTATGAGGGATTTGATGTAAGGTTTAAAGTTTAGTTGATGGTCGATAAGGACGCCCAGGTCTCTTATAGCCTGTAATTTGTATTGTGTAGCAGTTGTGTTCTGTGGTGTGTTGTGTGGAGAGCAGTCAAGATGGGTGGAAATGATGAGTAGTTCTGTTTTTGCTGAGTTTACATGGGTCTTTCCCATGTACGCCTGAATTCTGCCGCTGTTTTGGTTCCTTTAGCCTACATCGGAAGTCCATTCCAGATTCATGCTAAGCTGCTGCTGAGCATCAGTCACTTTGTTCTCTAAGTCTTTGGTGCACTGCGTTTGTGAACAAATGTCACACTGTGTCCCTAAACCCTCCATTTCCATAAAAAAGGATGAAAATGCAAGTAGGTGGCAGCTAATGATGACTTATCTTTTAGTGATTTTTTTTCCCATTTGTTTTAATGCCCCTGACATCGTGCCTTTTTAATTTGAGAGGATTTGACAGGCTCATTTATAAGTCAGTACAGTGCACAGGGAGAATGATGAAAATTTCATTCTTTACTTTAAATGAACACATTCACTCATTTACTAGTGGAGATCAAGATTTGTTCTGCCAGCTCTTTCATAGGGGGTAACTTGAGGTAAATGCTTGGATCTGCAGAACTGCATCTTGGTTTGGATTCTTGGACATAAGGTATATATTTTTCTGTTTTATTGACCTTTAATTGACCTAATGATACATTTCTTGACTAGGTTTTTGGGAGTTACACTTACTTTAGAAACAAGATCTCATTGATGTTACCTGCATATTAATTTGTCAACTGAAAAACAGATGTGCTTATTTTATTTTAACCTGATAAAAAGATTTTCTTTTGGGGGCAGCTTTTTTTATTTATAGTTTATTAAATTTTAGTCATTTACATGAACTAAAGAAATGAAAATAAGCCTCAGAAGAATAACTCCAAATAGGGGAAAAGCATTGTAATAATTAGGAAAGAAATAAACACATAGCTTATGCAAGTCCCCTATACAGGGAGATTTCAAGGATCATTAAAAAAAAATAAAAAATTAAAGCAATGCTGAATATTTAATGAAGTCCTACAGCCTTTACTCTACTGCAGCATTATCTATACAAAACTGTTCAAAGTATGTGGGAGCAGAAGGCACATTTATTCCCTTGAAAAGCAACAAGATACTTGCAGGGAAATTTCAAATTAAAAAAAAAAAAAAGGCTCCCAGAGCAAGAACAGAAGATTTTAGTTGAAGAAATTGCTCTCTCCTTGCCTCGGTTGGCAGAGATACATCAGAATATTTGAATTTTCTGTCCACAAAATAACTTCCTGCTTATATTTGAAATACTGTTTCATAACCAGATCCTTATCTTCGAAGAGGAAAGTTTAAAATGTTAGCTCTTGTAGTAATGTAAGAAGTGTGTCAGAAACTGAGTGGAGTAGCCGCCTAGTGATTAGAGCAGTGGGCTACAAACCAGGGTTCAAATCCCACTGTTGCTCATTTCATTTATGTATGTATGTATGTATTTATTTATTTATAGGTTTTTATATACAGACAACCGTTTGCACATCGTGTCGGTTTACAGATAACTTAAAACCTTTTGGCAGTGCCATTACATTGAACAATAACTATGCATACAAGGGAAGAACATGATAATATTACATTGAAAATAACTATGTGTACAAGAGAAATACATGATAATATGGAAACTGGGTAACTACATACAGGGTACGACTGTTCCTCATCCTCCATTGCCTGCCTGTAATCCACTTCGAAGTTCCAAAAAGCAGAATATAAAAAATAAAAATAATCTGATAAATCATGATTATCAAGAGAAGTCAAAACTTCCAAGCCTCCTCCTTGCCCATTTCGAATCAGGAACGTAGTAACATTGAGATAACAAAATAGTTTTATCTGGAACAGCCTGTACCACCTCTTTAACACATTCCTTAGAGTTCAACGGGAGAGAACCTACATTTTAGAAAATTTAAAAACCTCAAATTCTTAGATCCAGTGGCATTTTCAATAAGTTCCATCCTATTAAGAAGGTACAAATGATCTCTTTACTCCAGTAGCATGGATTGAAGAGAGCTGATTCCTTAGAGATAAGAACTGGTTATCCATTCCCTCCATATGTACTATTTAACAATTTTTAGACGTGCTCAGGGAGAAATCGCATAACTGTGATATAGGAGCTGCCAGCACCTGGTCCAGAGGCGGCGGCTCTGGAGCGCTGAGGCCATCGGAGCATCAGGGGCCTTAAATTATAAAATATATCCATTGGTATATACTAAAAAAAGAAAAACATTGAGACCCCAGTAAACACTCATAGTCCCCATAAATGAAGCTGCCTGCTCTCAATCACACCTACTAGAACTATTAGTTACCCGGCAGTTTTACCTACTAAAAAAGTTTCCAAATGAATACAAATTTGTTCTTCTGATATGTTATACATTTTACATAGAAAACGTAAATAAAACGTAAATAAAAAAAGAACCCCAGGTTTTAACTGAAGAAATTGCTTTCTTCTGATCTGCGTCTTTCTAGAAACATCAGGAAAAACCAAAACTTTGACCGCAAAATAGACTCCTTAAACTTAAAATACTGCTTGAAAAATCTCTCTCCATCAGCTGCCAGGATGGCAAAACTGCTGACTCCAGTAGGCTCTCTAATGGCAAGCACTTCAATGTCACTAGGCAGATTCATGAAAGCCTGAAATGGAACCCCAGACTCAGAGCGCAGCAACAAAGGGCGTAGAGCCCAATGCCCATGACTCAGAGGGACCTCCGCCTCCTCACCACTCACTCATATCACTGTGTGTGGAATTTAATGGACACGGAACATATAGACATCCATTGGTCCTCTTTTTGGGAAAAGAAGCTGTGTAAGAATACAAACGTTTTGCCTTCCTCTTCCTACTCATGAGGCTAAGGAAACATTTTTACATACTTGTGCCCCCTAGGCATCCAGCTTTGACTGCATGCCGGCGACTGCACTGCCACAGGTCCCGGAGTGAAATAAGGAACAGAGGCACACCCAGATGTCAAAAGCACCAGTGAGCCAATGAGAGGAGAGGCAGCAATTTTCAACAGCTGCTGAGATGTAAAGCACTGCTTCACCTCTTCAAATCTCCCTGCTGTTTTATTTTAGCTAGTTTTTGCACACGGTTGTTTGAATGTGTAATGAAACAACTGTGACCAAATAGTAAGTTAGAACATGAGAACTGCCATACTGGGTCAGACCAAGGGTCCATCAAGCCCAATATCCTGTTTCCAGCAGTGGCCAAACCAAGTCACAAGTACTTGGCAAGTACCCACACATTAGATAAATCACAAGCTACTATTGCTTATTAACTTATACAGTTTATAGATTTTTACTCTAGGAAATTATCCAAACCTTTTTTAAACCCAGTTATACTAACTGCTGTAACCACATCCTCTGTCAATGAATTCCAGAGCTTAACTTATGTGCTCCATATTCAAATTATCTTCCCCCTTCTCCTACAAACAAACATACACACTTCTAGTACATACATCACCCATGTGTAGGATTGATGGAAAACGGCCATTCCCCATTAAAACTAGATAGCAGAAGACAGAGCAAACAACCAGTTTTTTTTCCTCTCAGGGTTCTTAACATGTTTGATAAATTATCAGTGATTATTTTTTCTAAATGGGTGGCTCTCAGCCCAGTCCTTTTTGGATCCCCCAGCCAGTCTGGTTTTCAGGATAACTGCAGCGAATATGCATGAGACTGCATGTAGCAGAAGCATTGCACGTAAATCTATCTCATGTATATTCATTGTGGATGTCCTGAAAACCAGATTGATGGAAGGATCCCTAAAGACAGGGTTGAGAACTGCTGTTCTAGTTATGTCACAGATTATTTAGCGTCAATTTTAAAGCCAATACAAGTTTACCTTCACCTTAAACATTCCAACGCAGTACTGTAACTTTAATAGGAACTCATATTATTATGACCTTCATAATAGGCATCATCGTAACTGCTTTTGCGTGTATCAACTCTGCCTTATATTTAATCATTTGGTCATTTTAGTGACTAAAATTTTAGGGACTAAAATGACCAAATGATTAAACATAAGGCAGAGTTGATACACGCAAAAGCAGTTACGATGATGCCTATTATGAAGGTCATAATAATATGAGTTCCTATTAAAGTTACAGTACTGCGTTGGAATGTTTAAGGTGAAGGTAAACTTGTATTGGCTTTAAAATTGACGTTGGGTTTTCCCGATACAGTTTGACACAAAATTACAGTATCCTCACTTTGATCAATTGGAGTGACAGATTATTTAGCATCATAAACTAGATTAAATCTGCCACAGATAGAAACAGATGTGCTTTACAACTTATTCTACAACTATAGAAAAAAAAATGTAAAAATAGCTCATGTCACACAACCCTGTTTTTGGAATTCCTTCCCCCTATAGTTGTAGAATGAGAGAGAACACATTTAGACCCCCTTGCCTAGCAAGTTCTGTGTAGGGGGAAATGCTGATTTGTCTGTCACAATGCTGCAGGAAATAAAGGAAAAATGTTATCTCTATCTGGTTAATCTTTATGGTACTCCTAATTTGTTGCATTGCAGTTTATTCAAGCAGTGGATGAAACTCTCAACCCAAGGAGTTATACAAGTTCTATATTATGATGCGAATTTCAATCTCTTTGCCTGTCCAGGGACCCCTTCTTCGGAATGCTGAAAGGCTGACAGCCCTATCTTTTACTGACAAGGACACCAGTAATAATCCCTAAATCTGTCACTACAGTACTCCCGGAAGAGTGATTCTAGTGTTTATGACCAAACCTCATTTCTCATTCAGAGGATTAAGTAGTCTAAAATTTTGTTGATAGTGGGAATATTTTTTTTCTCCTGGAAAAAAATATTTAAGGTAATAACAATAACTGGCACCTGCTCAGAAGCTGATCCTCTTGTTGGAAGGCAGGTTTACTCTGTCCTTTTGCACCTCTGTGCACCCAACTATTTTTATTACAAATCAACAAAGAATGGAACTCCTTACATTGGTCACTCTCTTAGCTCAAGAACTGCTAGGCTAGATGGGGGTATATCGAGGGCCCCCTGTTCTCCCACAAATCTGCAGCCAGGGGAAGGTGTGCAAAATCCGAGCCTTCCCATAGAATTCCCCAGTCCCTGTGGATTCGTCATGGGAGAACAGAGCCGTAGCACGGCTGGAGCAGTGCATCGGTCCTCTGTTCTCTCTTGCTCTGGCCTTCCCTACTCTGCCTTGATCTTGGCTTGTAGGAGGAGTAGGAGCACAGCAGCTTTAGTCCACAGCGGCATCCTCTGCTGCTTGCTTCTGGTTTTGCACTTTGAATTACACAATACTACATGGTCCTATCCAGTTCAAAATGTGACACTGACCCTGGGCAGAAGACAACCATGCAGCCTGAGGAATTGCACTGCCACTGTGTGAGGTAGAGGGGATTGGTAGTGGAGGAAGAGTGAATTGGGGGGGGGGGGGGCGGAATCTGAGGAATTGCAGGGACAAGGAGAATGAGAAGTGGAAAAGTGAGGAAGAGCTGTGGTGGAAGAGAGGGGTTCTGATGGGTTGCAGGGAGAGGGGGCATGAATGGTGGGAGTAAGGGAGCAGGGAGGTAAGAATGAGATTGAGGTGCTGTGTAGTGTAAGTAAGGGAATCTGAGGGCTTACTGTGAATGAGGAGACTGGAAGGGTGTGTTTAGAGAGAGGGAGTGAGAAGACTGGAGGGGATGTGGGGTGTGAATGAGGAAGACTGAAGGTAGTGTCAGCAAGAGATTGATGTGTAGGGGAGTGATGTGAGTGGTTTATTCCTTCCTCTTGACCCTAAATCCTTCTTTCCTCCTTTCTTTCCTCCCTGACAACCTCATACTCTTTATCGTTCTCTGTCCCTTATATTCCTAAGGACTTTCAGTATTTTCCCCAGTGTTTGTTTATAATCAACAAAAATAAAACAGAAAAACTTAGGTGGGAGAGGATTCATTTTTTTTTCCACTGATTTTTCTGCCATTTGCTTGGTTATAATAAACATTGATAAATTCTTGGGGAAAATAAAAACGGAGAACTAAGATCTCTCTATCCTTCCTGCTGGGGATCCCTTCTTCATTTCTATTGAGATCCCTTTCTTCCCATCTTTAGATCCTGACCCCTTCTCCTCCTGCAGCAGTCAGGAAGATCCCGTTTCCTCTTAAAAAAAAAAACAAAAAAAAACAAAAAACCCCCACATAAATTAACTGGGCACAAATGTCAGAAAATTACTTTAGTTTTAGGAAAAAAAAAAAGTACTTTAAATTGCAAAACTATGCAAAATGCCACAGTTGCTGCAGAATTTTTAAAAATCTGCTACAGGAAACCAGGGTCTCTGGGTATATCCAAGGCATCATCTAGTCTTGCAGATTTAATGTATAAGAAAGATTTCAATATTTGTTGAGGACCCATCTTTACTTCAAGGATGGGAAAAGATTTTTTTAAAAAATGGATGTAACACTAGAGAGACTTTGCTCCTAGCAGAATCTCCCAATTTGCTTCAGTTTCATCACGTGGAAGGATCCCAACAGCAGCAGAACATTTTTCTTCCCAGATCCCCATGTGTCCAGACTGCAGTTAATAGCTTCAGCCGGAGCGCACATTCCACAACGCTGTTGACATAGATTCTTTCCATTATACCCGTGGTGTGGATAAAAAAAAGGTAATGTTCTACTGGCGCAGGTGCCTGAGCTTTGATAGCAGAGCCCATCAAAATTGGTGTGGAGTGCCTCGAAGCCCTTCCTTTCATCACTCTTCCACAGCAGACAGAGGAGGATCCTCTTTGAGTCTTTGCAGGGGTTATAATCCAAAGAACCTCCCGGTTTCATGGGGGTATGTCCCTGTCCCTCACCACTCAGGAGGACAGTTACATTTGCCATCCAAGTCTCCCCTCTCTAGCCTTCACAGTATGGGTGTTGAATGCACAGTAGTTTTTCTCCCTGCTCCTTCCTAAAGAAATGAGATATTTTGATACCCATGAAGACACATTTGATGAGAAGGGTTTAAGGCTTCAAATCAAAGAGAGTTTTGGCCTGGTGCCAATTTGGATCTCTGGATGCCTTTGCTTATACCAAGAGACCTGCTCAACTACTTGGTTTCCCTTTCTTCATCAGGGCTCAGCATGCCCTCCATTGAAAGTATACCTTAGTGCCTTTCAGAAAACCATAAACAGTTGGAAGGTGCTCAAGTTTCTTCTTGTCCTTTAGTATCCGTTGCCTTGGGATCTTAGTGTCATTTTGCGCTAGCTTTTAGGAAGCCTCCATTTGAATCTCTGGAGTTGACTCCTTTTTAAGCTCCTCATGTAGAAGGTGTTTCTGGTGGCAGTCATGTCCTCTCGATGGGTCAGGAGTTACCCACCTTATCTCCAGTTCTTCTACAGTAGGGTGGTGCTTTGCACTAACTCTGTTCTTTCCTAAGGTGGTGTCTTCTTTTCATATAAACCAAGCTATTCTTCCCATTTTCTTCCTAAGACCACATGCTCATGAAGGTGAGAAGGCTCTTCATTCACTGGACTATAGGGAGAGCCTTTGCTTATGAAGAAAAAGGATTTGGCCTCATGGAAAGGCTTCTCAGTTATTTGGTTCCTTTGATTCTAATAGACTGGGAATAGCAGTTGCCAACTCTGTCAAATTGGCTAGTGGACTATATCGCATACTGTTATGTACTGTCTGATCTACAAATCGCTCTATCGAGGCTCATCGCACGAGAGCCATGGCAACTTCAATGGCACACTTAAAGGCCACCTCAATTGAAGATATCTTCAAAGCTGCAGTTTAGTCTGTGAACACCTTTACATCCCTCTACTGTTTGAGCATTTTGAAAAATGAAAGTAGCTTTGGGCAAATGGTTTTGCACAACTTGTTTGCCTAGCAGTCCACTCTCCTCTGGAGGGGCTATGTTGGGTTTTTTTTTCTGTACTTGCTCAACTGTACATCCCTCAACTTTAGGACTCCCCATTTGTCATGGCTATTTCAGCTCTGCTTGTCGAAGGAGAAAGCAAGTTTGCTTACCTGTAAACAAGGTTTTCCATAGACTGCAAGATGAATTAGCCATGCTTAATTCCCACCTGCCTCTCTGGAGAGTCGCACATGTGCGGGAACCACCGTGCTTGCCCTGTGAACTTTGCTGACCTCAGGGTGGGTCTGTTTGGCATTGTCAGATGTCACTCACGTGACATGGCTAATTCATCCTGTTGTCTATACCCAGTTTAATGAGCAAGCTTGCTTTTCTACTGCATGAGTAACGTAAAACCTATGCTAAAAATGAACACAGATTTTAGAATGGGTTTTATTACATCAGCCCTTACATGTGCTAGAAGAATGTCTAATAGCATACATAATGATACAAATTAGCAAATACAGATCATAAAAACATACCGACTGTTTGACAAAAAGGATCTAAAAGATTCCGTCAGATGATATCAGCGGGGAGGAGGGCAGGGCCAGGCAGACAGAAGTAGAAAGCCTTAACCGGGCAGCTGAGAGTTGGATTTGAAGGAGAACAGATGTGTAGGCAGGTGATGACTATAAACCGAGCTGCCTTTTTGTTGGTAAGGGACTAAATGCTCACCAAGTTTCAGAGTGATTCTGGCACTGCTTTTACAGTTCTGCTCTGACATTTTTAGAGAAGAAATTGCTGTACAGTATGGTTTTTCTTGGCAGTCTGAGGCCCTGTGTTCTGGTCTTTAGAGATGGAGAAAGTACCACCTTGGCTTGGTGCTCGCTCACCAGCATTTCCCTCACAAGACTGAGATAAAATATTTAGGTGCGTGCCATGGTCTTAATTTGTTTTTCTTTTTTTCTTGAGGCTGCAAGGCTTTCCCCAGCATTTACCTAACGACCACTACAAGCAGTTTGATTAGATTTGTATTCTATTCTCTGTTTAAGATAAGAGGATCACAAGACTTTAACTTGAAGGGTTTGCAGAATTGTACCCTTAGAGCAGGATGGAAGGAGGCAGTGGGAGGTTAAGGCTCCACCTCTTCTGCTTTCTAATGCAGAAGCATTAGTGGTAAAAAGCAGATGAGGACTGCTGGTGCTAAGGACTTATGAATGCTACATATAGTGCGTAAGAATAAAATCCTTTACCTGAGAAGTTAGTGACTTATCACAGATTGAGCCTTTAATGGCAGCTCTGTTCTGCATGGAAAAGATTGCTATTTACTATAAACTCTAAACCTGCTGCTTTTCAATATTTTGATCTTTTCTAAGTAGCATCAGGAGCTTCCATGTTTTTGTGACTAGTTCTGAGGGATTAGCTTTGACTTAACGAGATAACTAGATCATTTGCAGAAGAACCAGCATGGTACTGATTTTGGTTTTAGACTGGAATCTCATCCCACTCTGTGTTCACTTCTTATAGTATTTCTACAAGCAGTGTGCCTTCAGAACTGCTCAGGTATGCCATAGAAAAATCACCTCTGAGCATCTGGGCTCTGCTGTCAGCACTTTGCCAGCAGTGGTAGCTCTTAAACATTTAGGAACACCTTTCTGAGAACAGGTGGTGTCATGCATATGCCGCCTCTTCCTAGCTACTGAACGAGCCTCCAGAGTGTGGTAACTTCATTGAGCAGCTTGCAGGGTGCCTGGCTAACTGGGCCCCACTTTGTGCATCACACACACTTCACATAGCACCTCCTCATTTGAGTTCTTCCAGCCTCTGGCTAATCCTTTAGGCTGAGTGAGATGGGGAAGATGCACAGAGCACTGGATATGTATTTGTTTCTGAGCACTTGATATTACACTTTTCCCCCAAAGTTGGTCTCCAGGCAGTTTACAGTAAATGTAAATGAACAGAGGCTGTTAATTGCAAAATCGAATCAGAATTTGCAATTAACATAACATTGGGATCTAGCATACGAAAACCCATTTGGGCATCGTTTCAAGACCTAGTTGTACCTCGTGTGTATTCACTTTGTAGAGAAAGAATAGGATTTGATAAAAGGGAAGATTGCCAGATAAAAGAAAATGAATGTAAAAAATGTCAAGACTCCGTTAAGAGCCAATTGATATGTTGTCATTAAGGGTCTCAGACTTGCTCATTTTGAACTCCTGAGGGAGAAGCAAATCTCTCTCACTCTTTCTCTCTCTAGGAGGCTGAACCAAGAAATAAATTTGCCTTTGAACGAAAAAACATATTCAGTCCACAGCTTATCAGGGTCTAGTGCATATGTAACAAGTAATGTTGCCCTAGTCTGTATCTGTTCATATGAATTATATAAGAAAGCTGACAAATAAGCATTATCAATAGGAAAGCACATTTAAAACAAATCTGAGAAAATGTTTTCACTCCACACAATTAAGCTTTGGAATTAATTGCCAGAGAATGTGGTTAAGGCATCTTGTGTAGCTGGGTTTAAAAAAGGTTTGGAATAAGTTCCTGGAGAAGTACATTGCCTTATTGATTAATAGTAGTCTGTTTCCCAACCACTGTGCCGTGGCACACGCTCGTGTGCCGTAGTTGTATCTCTGCTATGCCGCAACAGTCTTCAGTTTCTCTTTCCCCTACAAAAGCTGACCTGCAGGATATCCTCCCACCAGTAGGGGGAGTCAGAGCACTGCTCTCTCTGCTGCTGCTTCTGTTTTCCCTTCTGCTGGCTTTCCTCTGCAATTGAAATGGCATGGGGGACCCTGTAGACTGACATGTCCTGCTAGTCCCATGCAGTTACGATTACAGAGAGAAACAGGCATAGAAGAAAGAAGCAACACCAGGTAAGTGCTGTTAGAAGAGGCAGCTGAATTTGCTATGAAGCTGGGGGTGTTGGGGGAGAGGGAAGGAAAGGAAAGAGTAATAATGCCAAGGCGGGGAGAGGATAAGAGAGAGGCTGGCGATTATATCAGGAGAGGGTAGGAAAGGGAAGATGTAATGGAGATGGTGATGATTCCAGCGGGGTAGAAGGAGAAAGAAGGGAGGGGAACATAATACCAGGGGGCGAGGGGAGAGAAAAGGAAAGAAAGTGGTGATGCAGGGGGTAGCGGGGAGATAAAAAGAAAGAAAAGGTATTGATGCCAGGGGGTAGACAGAAAGGGAAGAGAAGGTGATGTTGCCAAGGGTGGTGGAGAGAAGGTTGCAGTGGAATGTAGGGAGAGGGAAGAGGGTAGAAGATGATTTGAGTGGGTGGGGAGATGAGAGAGGGAAGAGAAAAGGTGATGCGGAGGGGGTTTGGGTGTAGCATGGTAAATTGAGCCCAATGCCAGGTGTGCCATGACTCAAAGGTTGGGAACCTCTGCAGTAAGGAATGGCCTCTGCTTGTTGCCGGCATTAGTAGCATGGGATCTATCTAATGTTTGGGTACTTGCCAGATACTTATGACCTGGATTGGCCACTGTTGGAAACAGGATGCTGGGCTTGATGGACTGTTGGTCTGACCCAGTATGGCATATCTTATGTTACAACTGATATGACAGGGCTCAAGGAAAGAGCTGCTTCAACTGTAAAGGAAACAAACTATCTTAATTTATGTAATTCTTCAGTCCCAGAAACTGTTCCGAACTTGCAGACAAGGTAAAAGGCCTTGGATACTAGGAGAATGGACCCAGCCAGCACCTTTAAAAATTCAACATAAAACTGTTTCAGCATCTGTCATTGGTGATTTATGAAAATTTAAGAACTGAAGGTGTTTAATCTTGTAGAATAATTCTCAAGCATTTCTAATTTACAATGCAAAATATATCATAGCAAAATCATAATTATTTATGGTTTATATGACTTGCTATTTTGTATAAGTGTTTAGTTATGTTATTGTTTGAAAATATTTGGTGGTGATTGTTATTTTTATGGATTGTGTGTTTCTTGTAACCTGCCTAGTATTGTAGATAGTTGGGCTATAAATTTATAAATGTGTGTTAAGGTGAACACACATGCTTATGCCTGTTTGTATGTGTACTCAAGATTTAATAATTTTAGCATGTTAAAGATGTGCACTCAAATGGGAGTAAAAATATATGCACATATTAGCACTCTTCCAAGTAAATCCCATATTAATGAAAGCATTAGCTCAAGGCTTCCCAGACTATGCGTTGTGAATCCCCAAAAGGGATCATAGGTGCCTCATGTGATAGTGCTGTACAGGCTGCAACAGTAGAATAAGTTGTGGGGTTGAAGAGCCTGCACACACTCACAGGCCCTGCAGTCCTGACATGAGTTCCTGTGGTAACAAAAAGCCCTGCGTGAGGAGGGAATTGTGAACTTGCACTGCTTCACAGGTCCCCCATGCTGACTTTCATTACTAATGCTGATGCCATTTGCAGATGACAGTCGTGCTCGTACCTGTAAGCGGTATTAGGGGTTCAGGAACCTGTCTGCTGCTGTTCAGCACCTTTCCCCTTCCCCTTCCCCCACGCCTATCAGGGCCAGCAGTACTACAGACAGTTCTCTCTATTTCCTCTTATACCTACCTACACAATCTGAATAGTTCAGAAAAGACCGCGTTTTATCCTCAGAACTCCTTGTATTTGTCAGATATTGCAGGATTAGCATTTAGAAGAAAATACAGTACATGTCTCTTAAGTCCTTGCTACTTAGCATCAGTTTATACTAAATAAAGCTCTGCATTAGTGGACTGACATGTGCCAGAAACCTTAGCCTGCTTAGAGTATTAATAAAGGTAGCTAGCTGGCTAGCCCCACCCAGTTTTGGGAGTTTCCCTTCTGTTTACTTCTAAAGCAGTCTTTGGCTGGAGATCTCTGGGACCATCCTGAGGGAAAGAGCTTGCTTCTTTGGTCCTGGTATTGGCTGGGCTGAAGAGGCATCTCTCAGCTCTGGGGCCCTCTCTGGCTTTGTGGCCGGCAGCCAGATATCAGGCAGGGCTTTCCTCTCTCCATTCTCCTGGGACACTCCTGGTCCTTTGCCTCCTCGACACAGGCAGGGGGGCAGGGTTGCTGCCTGAGTGTCATAAGGTGTTTTCCTTTTTTCTTGTTTGCCCTTTCTTATAACAGTCGGCTGATGAATATGCAAAAACGTTCATGCATAGTCATGCAGCGGGCGGATGGTGTCATCTCTGCAGTTCAGATCGCTGATCTCGCCCTTTTCCATGGGCTGGGGGTGGGGGGAGTTGCTGCTCTTGCAGTGTGGTGACTCTCTGGACTGTCTGGTCACATCTTGACCAGCTCTATCTTGCCATCTCAGCGATTCTCTTTGATTGCTGCTGCCCCTCTCTCACATCGGGGGGGGGGGGGGGGGGGGGGGGGGGTCACTGGTTCTTTCTTATGCTGTCCTTGGATAGGCTGTTTTTCTGTGGGATTAGGTTGAGTTTCTGCCCTGGCAGTCCTAGGGCTGCTTGCTTTGCAGACTTCAAAGCAACAAGCCGATATGATAAGCTGTCTAGCATTGCTGTGCTGGTCAAAGTTCTTATCTTGTTTCTCTCTGCTGAGACGGTGTATCTTTGCTGGAACATTACATGTCAGCATCCATCTTTTAAAAGTCTGTCTCCCTTTGAGGTAGAATTCATATGTTCTTGCATACAGTGGTAGAACATGTGGTGTCTCCCTTACAGACCCAGCCACAAGGGAAGGGAAGAGCTGAGTGAGCACGGGCTAGTGGAGATCGCCACTGAACCTCCCCCATGAGAAAGTGTTGCCTCCTATCTTTTCCCACCAGAGGTCCAAAGGAAAATGTTTCTGCTGACCCTGAACAGGGGGTTATCTGGAGGAGGGGGCTGTTTGAAGGGAGGAGTAGCTGTGGGTGGAGCAAACTTTTAGGGCCTGATGTAATAAAAGTGCATCTTGTGCACTCGGCAGACGAGACGGTTTTACCTGCAGTTGTGTGCAAACTCTACTTTCAATGCAGGCATCTGAAGGTCAGGAGGGAGGCTGTCCCTGTATGCCACCTTCCTACCAGCTCTACCTTCAGCTAATCTTGCCTTTTATTTTTATTTTATTGCCACAAACCCTGAAGGCAGACCATAAATAAATAAATAATAATTCCTGACTGCAGGACTGATAGGAAGGATGGGGGTGGGAGTCTTCTCCATTCTTCCTAAGATCAAATGGAGGCTGAGGTGCACATGTGGTGGGGTGGAAAAAGTAAGGAACTGTGGGCCAAACCACACGGGGTCATTGCAGTCCAGAAGAAAGATGATCTGGGCTCGGGTCTGGCCCACAGGCATAGTTTGCACCTTGTATCAGGAGGTCAGAAAGCTGGACACAGTGGACCTTGATCTCTGGTCTTCTTTCAGCCTGACTAGCTATGGGCTGGATGTACTGAGCTTTTTTTCCCCATAGATGCAAAATAGGAAAAAACACTCTCGTACACTTGGCCTTGCATGTAAAGTTCTGATATTCAAGAGTCCTGCATTAACTCTTCCTCTGGTCCTAGTTTAAAAAAAAAAAAAAAAAAAGTGCCTTAGATTTTCCTCTCCAAGTGTCTAAATTTCTCCATTCCCTCTTCTACCTTTTCTATCCATTTTTTTACATTATATTGCTTTCATAAGAAAACGAAAACACAAGTGTCATGCTGGATCGGATCCCAGTCAATGGAGCCCAGTATCCTGACTCAGCCAGTGGCCAGTCCAGGACACAAGTTATCTGACAGATCCCCAGTAGTTGTTCTGTTTCTTGTATCTCACTCCAGGGATATGCACTGGCTTTCCCAGGTCTACCTGGCTAATCACCGTTTATGGACTTTTCCTTCAGGAGCTTGTCCCAACCCTCTTGACTCATGCTATGTTAACTACCTTGACCACATTCTCTGGCAACAGATTCCATAGCTTTATTGTGGGCTTATTGGGAAAAAGATTCATACAATTTGTATTAAATCTGCCGGTTGCTAATTTCATGGAGTCTGCTAGTCTTAATATTTAAAATGGTAAATAATCATTCCCTATTTACCCATTCCATCCCACTAATGATTTTATAAATTTCAGTCCTACCCCTCTGTCATCTGTCCAAGCTAGAGAGAGCTCTGATCTGGTTAGCCTTTCTCCATAAGGGAGCTTTTCTATCCCCTATACTAATGTTATCGTCCTTCTCTGTACTTTTCTATGTCAGTTATGAGGCTTTTTTGGTTGGTTTTTTTTGTTGTTTGTTTGTTTGTTTTTTTTAGATGGGATGACCAGAACTGCACATAATACTCAAAAGGATCTATACAAAGGCATTATGTATTCAGTTTTGTTCTCTATTTGTTTCCAAATAATTCATAACATTTTATTTGCCTTTGACCATCGTTGCCACACACAGAGCCAAAGACTTCAAGGTATTGTCAACAAGAACTCAGCGGTCCTTTTCCTGGGTAGTGACTCCTAACTCAGAGCCCAACATCGTATACCTGCAGTTGGGATTATTTTGCCGTACGTGCATTACTTTGCACTTGTCCACATTAAATTGCATTTGCCATTTGATGCCCAGACTCATGAGGTCCTTCTGTAGTTCCTTACAATCTGCCAATGTTTTAATGACTAAAAACAGTTTTGTGTGATCTGTAAATTTGGTCACCTCACTCGTTCCTTTCTCCAGATCATTTGTGAGTATGCTAAATAGCACAGGTCCCAATACACACACCCCTGGGGCACTCCATTAACAGCCTTACTCCATTTGCTTTCTGAAAATCCAAATACATCATAAATTGGCTCACCTTTATCCACGTTTTTATGCCTTCAAAAAAAAAAAAATTATGCTGATACTCCACATTAAACTACATCTTGTCTGTGTGGTTAGTCATTTTATTTTTAAGAACGGCGTCTACCATTTTGCCAGGCACAGGTAGGCTCATTGGTCTATAGTTTTCCAAATCACCCCTGGAGCAATTTTTAAAAATTGGCAGCACATTGCCCATCTTCTAACCTGGTACTGTGACAGTTTTTAATAATGATAGGTTGAAAATCTCAAAAACCTGTCTGCAATTTCATGTCCGAGTTTGTACAGAACTCTTGAATGAATACCATCTGGTCCCAGTGAGGCATTCTTTAGTTTCTCAATCTGATTTTCTTACACTCTACAGTTTCACAATCGTTTTGTTTAGTCGCTCAGTCATCACCATCATACTTCCGGTGTGGGTATAACCCTGACATTGTCCTCAGTAAAGACAGACAAAGAATTCATATAGTTTTTCTGCTATTACCTTGTCCTCCCTAAACACCCCTCTTATACCTCTGTCATCTAGCAGCCCAGCGGACTCCTTCACAGGCTTCTTGCTTTGAATGTACTTGAAAAAGTTATTTATTTTAACCTCTCTGGCAAGCTTCTCTTCAAATTCTCTCCTAACATACTTAATTACTTTTTTTATATCTTAACTTGCCAGTGCTTATTCTTTGCTCTGTTTTTCCTCATTTGGGTCTGCTTTCATTTTTTTGAATGGTGTGCTTTTGGTTTTAATTGCCTTTTACCTCACTATTAAACTATGCCAGCAGTCATTTGGATTTCAAGGATGGGTAATTTTAAACAATGTCCATCTCCTGCAAGTGTTTAACCTTGTGAATTGCTCCTTTTAGTTTCTTTTTCTATCACATTTCCTCATTTTATCATAGTGGCCCTTTTAATAGTTAAATGCTACTGCTGTAGCTTTGCTTAGTATTCTCCCTCCAGCAGTGGCAGATTCCCGATGACAACCGGCCCAGGAATTCGCCGCCCTGGAGATACCACTGGTCTGCCGAGCGCGGCTCTGTCACGGCCGCACTCGGCAGACCACGTGACTAGCGCGACCTGCCCACCGAGGGATGCACGATCCTTCAATAGGCCAATCCGCCCCAGCCCTCCAGTGATTGTCAAATTAATTAATTAAAAAAAAAAAACCTTGCTGGGCAGACTAGTTGGACCATTTTGGTCTTTCTCCGCTGTCTCTCATCACTGTTAATGTCACTATGATCACTGTTACTAAGTGGATCCACCACTTGTATCTCTTGCACCAGGTTTTTTGTTTCACTGAGAACTAGATCTAATGTAGTTCCTCCTTGTTGGTTCCATGACCAGCTGCTGCATGAAGCAGTCATCCATAGCATCTAGGAACTTTACTTCTCTTGCATGTCCTGATGTGGCATTTACCCAATTGCTACTGGGGCAATTGGAGCCTCCCTTTATTGTGTTGCCCATTTTACTAGCCAGTCTAATCTCTCTTACAGTCCTATTACTGCCCACCTGGACAGGATAAGGAGACAGTCTCCACTTCTCTCCTGTAAAAGGTACACGGAGTGGACTCTTGGGCCAGTGTGAGGAGGGAGTACCGCAAGGTAGCTCTCCTCCCACATGGCAAGCTGCAGGCCAATGGTAAGCAAGAGTCGTCAGAGCCTGAGATGGGGTCATGACAAGCGCAGGCAAGGGCATAGTCCTGTGTTCAGGCAAGAGTTGCTGCAGGCAAGGTGAGGTCAGTATCTGGATTGAGGTTGGCAACTGAAGATCAAAGCCAAGGAGTCGAAAATCATGGAGATGCAGATGAGGCAGGAAACTTGGACATGGAAAGGCAAGGATACAGGAACACAAAGCAACTAGTACTTCAGGCAGGAGATCTGTTGCTGAGGCGCTGCGTGGATGTGCTCAGCTTCTTTATATACTGGAGCAGTCACTACCTCTAGGGAGGTACTGGCTGCCTGGCCTATAAAAGGGCCTCTGGCAGTGCAGGGTGGTTCTGCCCAGGCCCTAGGATGCAGCATGTTGCAGGACACTATGCCAGGAGTGTCTGGAGATAAGGGGTGCTACTCCTTTTTTTTTTTTTTTTTTTTTTTTCCCTTTTACCCTTTGAATTTCTGTCCATAAGGTTTCTAGAGTGCAGATTGTTTCCTGCAAAACCTTTATCCTGCTTGACACTATACCATCCTTAACATATAGGGCCTCTCCTCCATCAATTTTATCTTGCTGTCACGTCAAAATAATTTTTTGTGTGCAGTGACTGAGACATCCTGGATTTAGCGCCATATTAAAAACTGAAAATATCATCCATTCCTTTCTTCAGCTGGATATAGTGTGGTTGTCATGTTAATCCACTTGAATGCATGGAAATAAAGGTTAACAAACACAAAATTTATAAGGTGATATCTTTTTATTGGACTGACAATACATTTCTTGACTCCAAAAACCTAGTCAAGAAATGTATGAAGTTCAATGTAAAAAAAAAAAAAATGAAGTGTCTTATGTTTATTTCCTTCAACTGCTAATTCGCATCTCTTGAGCTGCTAAATTGTATCTAGAAAAGTCATTCCCTATTAAATTAGTTACATTAAGAGATTTTAGAATAAAGAATTTGGGAGTATTCAAGGCCAGTTTAAACGAACGTAAAACCTCAGTATAAAGATGAAGTAGGTTTTGTTTATGGGGAAGAAAGGTTGTTGAAATATTCCATTTCATTGGGTGTGCACTAAAGTTTCTGTGAACTGGTCTAGGTCACAGGTACAGTGAATGGCATTGAGCTTGGGCAGAAGATGCAAGCCCAGTTTAAGTTCCGCAAGCTGGCTAAGAGCATGAAATAGCAACAGCTTGGCCTGGACCGAGACATTCTGCTTTCTCGTGCATATAACAAGCTGTAGCAATTTGTGATTGAGATGGGGAAGCCCTTTCCCATCACCAGCTGCTCTGTGCAGGGGATTAAAAAGAAAGCACATCTGCTGCAGATTTTGGTGAATGCTTAAAAAGTAAATTAGAAATGACTAATTTTTATACTGGCCAAGTACTATTTGGGCTACTTCTAAAATTCCTGTTTGGCCCATGAGCTTAGTTCTGGTTGCATGCTTTGGGAGCTTACCTGTATACTAGGATTTTATAGTACTGTTTACTCTCATGCTGGCAGAGATGGTCAAAACTCGCTACCACTTTTACTGGCTAAAATTGTCTCCCGTTTTTTTTTTTTTGGCTGAACAAGCAGAAGTTTGCTGCCTTTGGGTCGGCAGGCAGCGTTTTACTAGTGCTACTGCTAGCAGGTTTTGAAATTAACAGGGAAAGGAATACACAGCACAGACTGCAGCTGTGGACTTTCAGTATATTTTCAGACCCAACAGTTTGCTCCCGATCTTTAGGTATTTTCACCTGAGTGGGAACCAGGGCTTGGGATCTGGTGCCAAGAGCCTTCATTCACAACTATTTGGGGATGTTTTTTCTATTTGGTATCTGCTTCTTTTCTCTTCCCACTCCCTCCCCAATATATCTAGTCTGATCCCTGCAGTGATGGTTCTGGGTAGGTTGATGCAAACACATCTCCAGTTCTCTCCAATCTGCATTGGCTCCTCGGTGGCATGGAGAATTAAGTATAAAATTCTCATGATAATTCATAAGGTCCTCTATTCAAAGGCACCATTGAGTATTAGTGCACTTTAAAAAAAAAAAAAAAAAGTATACTCCATGTAAGATATTGCACTCCCAGGGAGCAATCTTTTGGAAATTCCCTCCCTGAAAGCTACTTATATGAAACTAGGGATTCTACTTTTTCCACAGCTGGCCCCAAAATATGGAATGCATTGAAGACTGAATCTATTTTTAAACCTTTTCATAAGAAACGTAATGCAGTTACTGTTTACTGAGGCATTTACTGTCTCATAGGCTCACTTGGATAATCAGTAGCAGGTGTCTGAGGTGGTTTTATTCTTTGGTAATTTGGTTTGTTAATGTTTAGTAATATGCACTGTTTTATTTCATGTTTTTATGTGTTTGTAACTTGCTTAGAATTTAAGATAATGCAAATAATAGTTTTTAAATTCAATTATGCACCAGGGCTCTGAATGTGATCACTGAGTGTCACCCTTAAGCAATGCCATAATTCCTCTCCCTGGGGGTTTCAAATGTGGCCTGTGCTGCATCCCTGACTGACCTGTGGAGAGGAAGACCCAAGTTGGCAATCAGACCCCAGGTCCTCTACATGGCAGTGCCACTGAGCCACGAGGGCCGACCATAGATATATGTTTATCTTGACTAAGACTAGATACAAAATTTCAAAATGTTTCCATACGTCACATATAACAAAGGTAACGTTTTACTACACCATTAATTTTTTGCATTCCCTAATGTAGCATACAGTTTAAATGAGTGAAAGATGCAGTGCTTGTTCACAAAATCGCTCCACTTGCCATGGGAGATTTAGAGGGAACATCAGTTGTCGGGGGATGCAGCCATAGGACTAGCATGGAGTCTAGTTTAGCCTGACACCTGCCCGCCCGTTCCATCAAATCAGGTTTTTGCAAACTACTGTCAGGTTGCTTGCCACAGGATATGAAACGCAGGTATCTCGTTTAATGGAGGGTTTATTCATAACATAAAAGGTAATGGGCTCTCTTAATCTGCTTATTCACTATACTACCAGTCCAGTCTGAGTCAGAATATCCTAGATAGCTTTCACATATTTATGTATTTGGATTTATTGCCTGTCTTTTTAAATAAGAAATTCACTCAAACTGGGGATTACAAATACCACAAGTTCAGGAAGGCTGCTTCATAGATATTCTGATCCAGAGTTCTGGATCTTCCTCATCTGGGATCTACAGCATGAATTACAGCTCCAGTGGTCCCTGGCCTTATGATCCCCCTTAGGGTCAATCAGAGTCCTCTGGGGGGCAGGGAAGCAGGTATGCAAGCTTTCTTAACTAACTTGACTGCAAGAGACCTGCCCTGTGGCTCTAGACCTCCAATGGACTGGGCCTTCCTCTTTGTGACCCTTACAACTATGTACATAAGTCAGTGTCATCTAACATACCTCAGCACACACAATTGTTAACACATTCATGGGAACATACCAAGACCACAAAGTTGTGTGTGTGTGTGTCTCCATGCTGTGCCTTCTGATTCCCTCAAAGCTCCTGTGTATATGCTGCAGCCATTCTCGAAATGCTCCACTCCCTGATACTTGCTGCCTCTTTGAAGGTTCAGTTACATTGGCTATAGAAAGTTACACCCCCTTGAATATTTTTCACATTTTGTTGTGTTGACGAATCAGACTGCATGTATTTAATTGAGAACTTTTTTTCCATTCATCAATATACCATATACCTCACCTCTCTTAAAGGGCGAAAATGTGTTATTGGGAGCCAAAGCATATATGTATTCTAAAAAATAAAAGTGAAATCAAATTGGATAAGTCCTCACCTTCTGCCCTCTCCCCTTCAGTATGGACTTGGTGGAAGCATCTTTTGGCAAAAATTACAGCTTTGAATCTGTTGAGATTGGTAACCATTAACTTTGCACACTTATGGTCTAATATTGACAAACCACCTTCTTTACAAATCTGTTCAAGCTCTGTCAAATTCTTTGGGGAGTGTTGATATGTAGGGATAATGGAGGACAATCCTCAAATCATACCATGGAATTCTAATTGGATTGAGGTCAAGGCCCTGGCTGAGCCACTCAAGAACATGTACCTTTTTGTTCCTTTGCCATTCCAATGTAGCTTTGGGCTGTTGTCATGCTGAAAGGTGAACTTCCATTTCCCCTTTCTTGCAGAGGGCAGTAGGTGTTCCTTGAGGACTTTTCTGTTCTTTTCTCCATTCATTGTTCCTTCTATCCTGACAAATTCCCAGTCTCTGATGAGACATCCCCACGACATGATTCTGCCACCACCATGCTTCATAGTAGGATGAAGTTCGCCAGCTGATGTGCATTATTGGGTTTGCACAAAATGTAATACTTTGAATTCAGGCCAAAAAGTTCCATTTCCGTTTTGGCAGACCACAAGTCTTTGCCACATAGCTACGGTATGCTCCAAATGTTCCTTTGCATACTTCAAATCTGATTCAAGGTGGGCTTTAAGTAATGGCTTTCTTCTTGCCACCTTGCTATACAGGCCAGATTTGTGAGGTAGGTGAGATGATATTGTCATATACAAGCCTTGACCAGTCTCTGTCATGGAAGGCTGTAGCTCTTTCAAAGTTGCCTTTGGCCTCTTTGTTACTCCCCTAATCAGTCTCCTCCATTCTTGGTCATCCATTTTGGAGAGAAGGCCTGATTGAGGGTAGGGTCTTGGTGGTGCCCAATTTCTTCCACTTGATAATCATCTTGACCATTCTCCGAGGGATATTCAGGGACTTTGCAGTTCTTTGATACCCATCCCCAGAACTGTGCTTTTCTATAACATTGTCCAGGATTTCTTTTGACAACTTCGTGTTGCTCATGATTCAGTCTTAGCTTTGAAATGCACTGTCCAGCAGAGAGCCAACAGGAAATGCTTCAGTCATGTGATTCAGGACTATTTAAAACAGGTTAGGCCAAACCTCTTGTGTTCTTTTGAAGGCAATTGGTTACTCCAGAACTTTAATTATTTAGAAGTACTACAGAAGTACAAGGTGGGTGGATACTTATCCAAAGCAAGCTATTCCATGTTTTTATTTATACTTCAATTTTCTAAGGAATGTAAGTAAATTTTTCATTTGGCAGTTGTGGGATAGGATGTGTGGATACATGAAACAAATACTATTTTGGAAAGGAGTATAGACTTTCTATAGCCAATATATGTGTTAGATTCATTATTACTACTTATTTCCCTAGCAATACAAGACTGACACCAGCACTGTACATGTATGTCCTGCACCATGGATCTTAAGTCAGACTGACTAACTTTCCATTTATTATCATGAAATATTGGACACAGACTTAAGAAACTGATTTTAAAGTTAAATCCCCATACACCTAGTATTGTTAGCAAGCGCCGAAGCTGATCTGGCATTCTGAGTTCATTGTAGCTTTTGTAATTTTGTAAGGTGTTGCTGAAGGTTGACACCAGTGTTGAGTGCATGATTGGATACCTTTTGTGCAGGGATGGCTCAAGGCAATCTGCTGCTTGAAGCATAAGATGCCCCCACCCAATAAAGGTGTGTAGCACAGGTAAAATTGAGGGAAACAGGTTGAGGGCTGTGTGTGTGTGTGTGTGTGTACCCCTTGGAGGCACAGGGAAGGGGGTACTCAGAGGAGTGGCAGATAGTGTCTTTTGATAATATTTCTATGGAGCTAGCCTGTCACACTCCTAGGAACCTTACTATCTGTGTATCACTCTTCCCCAGCATCTGCCCACTTTGGATGTAGAAGATGGATGAATGGTGAGGGCTGTGTGGCATTCTCTCTCAAGGCTGGTGCAAGGGTATTAGGCAACCTAGGTGTCACCTCCCTCCCCCCACCCCCACATCCAATTTAAAATGTATTTGATTTGTCAAGTTTTCTATATCGTTGTTCAGACGTCATCACAACGATTTACAATATTTTATAAAAGACATCCATAAATAAAAGAAAAGCGTACATAGAAATACATCGTAGTCATAAAATAAAATGTTTAAAAGATATAAAAGGTGATAAGATACTACAAATTTCTTAATCATAAAATATAGTTAATAAACTGAAATAAATGATAAAATGAAGCCTAAAATGATTTACTATAGGACTATGGAGAGATAAGAGAAAGTTGGATACTAAAGCTATCCTCCGTTTTCCTATCAAAATAAAGCTATCCTCAGTTTCCTGTCGAAATAAAATCTATGCATTTACTTTAGAATTTCTTATTAACCAGTCCCCTAGCTCACAAAGGGGAGATTTTACATGAAGAACATTCAAAGTACATGCGTTGCTGTGGTGCCAACCAGAAAACCCTGTAAAAAAGATACTTGGGAAGTTACATGGATCTAGGCCTTTTGTAAAGTGTGTTGGGTTGTAGGCTTGGCCCTCTGAAAGCCATGAATAAAGGGAAGTACAATTATAATATAGTAAACCTCCCATAACTAAACATCACTAACTGCCAGCACTCAACAGGAACAACCCTACCTATGAAACGGCAACTTGGCAAATATTTTACCAGGACCTAAAACACCAATACACCTTCTGTTAAGAAAACAAACAAGCCAAGCTGCTATAGATCCCTAACATGCCAGCAGAATACTTCACCTTAGTCATAAATGAGAACACAGATTCTCACCAAGCAGAATAGAGACCAAAAAGTATAAATTGAAACATGCAGAACAAAACTGAACTAGAAACCACAACAAGCCAGACTGTATGCAGGCAAAAACAGAAACATCACCATTCTGCAGAAAACACTGTAAATTAAAATCAAGAAATATAAATTAATAGTAAACTATAATTAAAAAAAAACAAAACATTTCAGAGCAGTTAACATAGTTTTAATTATTAGATGGAACTCAAATAAGGATAAAAAATTTCCTGCTTTCAGTACCTGTGAACTTTTTCCGGTCACCCTGAGATAGTTATAGATTAGTGAGTGGGGGAGGATGGGGCACACAATTCCTCTCTCATTCATTTGCACGCACTCGTGCTCATACATATACGCTCAGACACACTCTGCTCCCCCTCCAGAATGCACAAGTGGTAGCGGCCTCCACCTTCAGCCCTCTTGGCTGATGGGATGACTTTCCTACTGTGGCGTGGGCTAACTCTCCTTCTGCACCTTCCTTCTAATCATTTGGGTCACTGCTATTACTGCTCCTTATGATGACAGCAATTGTACCATTTCCTTCCCACGCAGGACCACACAACATGACTTAGTTTTCCAGGCCTGCATGGACAAAAAGAAGAAGACCACTCCAGTCAGCTGCTTAGTGCATTCACCAGTCCTGTGCTGTCTTCCACTCACAGCCCCCTCATACAGTCTTTCTCCCTCGGTTTCTCATTTTTTTTCTCACTCCCCTCTTCCAAATCGCTCACACCCCATTATCTCACTTCATTCCCACTCACCTCCCTTCCATTCACACTCCCCATTTCTTCCCGCCTCTCTCACTCTAGTCAGCTTCCCCCTCTTCTCACCCTGCCCTGTCCCACTCTCCTTCCCTCCCTTTTCTTACCTCCCATTTGACGGACACCCTCTGCCCTCACCTCCGACCCCCAAGTCTATTTCTTATCCCTCTGCTTGCTGGCAGATCACCATAGAGTCGTCTTTGGCAGCTCATCATCTGGCACTGCAGTGCGGGTTCTCTTACTGGCAGGGTATAGGGAATCCCGCCAGCACATCATTTAGTAGCACCGCACCGCAGGTTTTTTTCTTTTTTTTTTTTCTGGAGGGCTGTGGAACCTCACCAGCATACCTTCAGGTTGTACTGCCGCATGGGGTCTTCCTGATGACAGGTTGGGGAGACCTCAGTTTTTTTTATCTCTCTCCCGCCACTGGTGTTTGGATGCAGGTGTGAAAGGCGAAGTGAGCCAGTAACCACAGGGGTTTTTTTTTTTTTTGGGGGGGGGGGGGGGGGGGGACGACTTTCTGCTGCCCCAGACTCTTGCTGTCTAAGGCAGCTGTCTCATTATAGAATGACCCCTGACTGTGTGCAACTCATTCTGCGAACTGTGTGCCCGCAAACTTTCAGTATACACTGTGCTTCAATTTTCCCATAGGGCAGATTAGGCAAGGAGACTGGTAAAAAGGTATTTGAAGACATTGGTGCTCTAGAATTTATGCTCATTCCCATACTGTTTGAAGGCAAGCATCTTTAAAATTGCATGATGAATGATGGTAAAATCACAATATATATTCTTTTTTTCTATTTTGTAATTATATTCACAAAACACAGGTAGAAAACAAAGGATCATGATGCCAGTCAAATGTAACATGGCAGTTTAAACTCACATTTTTGCCAAAGCAAACTTATTCCCTCTACTAATCTCAGCTAAAATGAATGTATTTGCCCATACATTAAGTAAATCTGCTGGTGACTGATAACTGAATACCAAAAGTGGAGGAAATGTATTGAATCTATAACTTTATCACATGTGTAGGCATAGAAACTATTATGCAAAATCCTTTTTTATAGAAATGTTTCTGAACTAAAAATAAACTAGTTTCATAATCCTGCAACAGACTTAAAGCTGTTAGATAAATTGACTTTGTTCATAACTGCAGAATGGCAGGTTCGGTAACGTGTATGTCACGAATTATTTAGATTTAGCTTGTGCCTTTTCACTGGTAGCTCAAGGTGAGCTACATTCAGGCACAGTAAGTGTTCCCCGTTTACAGTCTAAGGACGATGTAGTTAGATGTGCTCAGCTGAGCACACAATAACGTAGTGGTTCCCAACCTTTTTTTATGTCATGACACATCTGGCATTGGGCTCACTTCATCATGGCACACCAGTACCTTCCTTATCCCCCCTCAACCCCTAGCATCACCTTCACCCCGTACCCCTGCTGCATACATCACAGTTTCTCATCCCTCTCCCCCCTCCCCCTATCTCCCACCCACTCACATCACCATCTTTTCCCCCCTTCACTCTATTGCAGTCGTCATCTTCTCTCCACCATCTTGGGCATCATCACCTTCTGTTCCCTTCCCTCTCATTTCCACTACCTCTGGTATTATCACTTGCTCCTCCCTTCCCTCTCCCTCTATCCCCCAGCATCATCATCTTCTCTTTCCTTTTTCTCTGCCTTCTAAGCCCTGCATCATTACCTGTTCTTTTCATTTCTCTCTCTCTCCCCACCCCTTGGTATTATCACCTTCCCCTCACTTCTCTCGACCTCCACCCCCTTGATATCATCTCCAATACCTTCCCTTTCTTACAGTCTCCTTCCATCCCTCCTCTGATATAATCTCCCTCAACATCCCCAGCTTCCTAGTAAATCCAGCTGCCTCTTTCAGAAACACTAACCTGGTGCTTCTTTCTTCTGTGCCTGTTTCCCTCTCTAATTGGAACTGCATGAGACCATAGGGTCCCCCATGCTGTTTCCCCTGCAGAGGAAAGCCAGCAGAGGGGAAAATAGAAGCAGCAGCAGATAAGCACTGCTTTCTGACACCCCCTGCTGGTGGCAGGATAACCTGCAGATCAGCGGTTGGGGAAAGAGAAACCGAAGACTGTCGCTGCACACCAGAGCGATAGCACAGTGATTGGGAAATGCTGCATTAGCGTGCGGTTGTGTGCATGTTTTTTCTGTGCACAGCTCTATTCCTAATGTAACCAGGAATTAAGTGCACAAAAAATGTGTGCAAAAGTGAGTAAATCTGCATGCAAATTAGCACACCTCCATGCAGATCCCAGGTTAATTAAGGCAATAGTTGCTATTCACTAGTGCAGGGTAGGTTCATTAAAACCCTGAAGGCGAAACTTATGTTTTCTGCACTCTGGAAATTTAACAGCTAATCAGAAGTGGAGTAAATTCTGTGGGGCCATACCTGGACGTGGTGCAAAGGCCTTTACTTGGGTTTTAAGTATAGAGAATAAGCATAAATCATGTTTGTGCACACATTTTTGGGTTAATGCCCTGTTTTTTGTTTTTAACTCCCAATGCATTAGCATACCTTTAGCTTACTGTAATCAAAATTAATTTTTTTTTTTTTTAGTTTGAGTGAAGAAAGTCCTGCATTGAAATCAGTACACATTTTGTACATTTAGCTTATTACATCAGCCTCTAAGTTTTGTACCTGAAGTAGTGGAGAGAGAAGTGGCTTGCCCAAGGTCACAAGGAGCATCCACAAGCGAAGCAGGATTTGAACTCTGACCTCCCTTCCATAGACTGCTCCTTCACTGTTTTCAGTAGTCAGCTATAATATAAATAGGGACCTTTGTGTTCAGTTTTTATTTTATTTTTCCTGGGAGATTCAATGTTTTAATTTAAAAAAAAAAAAAAAAAATCTGTAGAAAAATGACTGAGATATCAGGAGAAAAATCAGTGAAGGTCATTTTTCCTGAAATTTTTTTGTTATAACATTGAAATTCCTTGGAAAAATAAAACCTGAAAATGAAGGTCACTAAATATAAACAGAGGATTTTTTGTGACTTGACAGAAGATGTTTATTCAGGTGAAGGCTGAGCTGCGTAAAATGGTAGCTGTATAAAGAATACAGTGTGCATCTATTCCAGCTTCATGCAAGAAAAGCTTTTAAAGGTTAAAAACCCTGAAAACTTGGTTTTTACCTGAAGAACTTTAGTATAAGAATTTTATATTTTAGGTGGTATTATACTAGGAAATAGAGAATATATTTTCTCCTAGGACAAGCAGGATGGTAGTCTTCACACATGGGTGGCATCGGATGGAGCCCGGCATGGAAAACTTATGTCAAAGTTTCTGGAACTTTGACTGTGCACACTGAGCATATCCAGCATGCCCTAAACCATGTGTCCCCGCGGGGTCCCTCTTCAGTCTTTTTCTTCCATGGAGCTTTTGCCTTGTGGTTAAGTGAGCTCTTGGCTTTACTTCAGGAAACTGCATTGGAAAACATTCACTGATTATTTTCGGGGGGGTTGCGTGTTTCATCGATGCCAGGTCCCTCTCTGTTTCCTTTAGACTCCTCAGTCAGGTTTTTTGGTGGTTCGGTAAGTTTTTTGTGTTTTGTTTTGGTTTTTTGCTTCTGTTCTCCCCCATGGTGGCAGTGCCTCAGTGACTGCCGGTGTCTACCTCCCACTGTCAGTGTCTTCTTTTAAGAACATAAGAAATTGCGATGCTGGGTCAGACCAAGGGTCCATCAAGCCCAGCATCCTGTTTCCAACAGAGGCCAAATCAGGCCACAAAAACCTGGCAATTACCCAAACACTAAAAGGATCCCATGCTACTGATGCAATTAATAGCAGTGGCTATTCCCTAAGTAAACTTGATTAATAGCCATTAATGGACTTCTCCTCCAAGAACTTATCCAAACCTTTTTTGAACCCAGCTACACTAACTGCACTAACCACATCCTCTGGCAACAAATTCCAGAGCTTTATGGTCCACCAGGAAGCACAGTGTCAAATCAACTTCTTGGTCTTTCAGAGATTGGCTGTCCAACAAAATTGTCCTGATCCAAACAGACAACCAAGTTGTGATGTGGTATGTCAACAAGCAGGGAGGCACAGTGTTGTACCTCCTGTGGCAGGAAGCGGTCCAGATCTGGTCCTGGGGCCTGTCCCACAGGGTAGTACTCAGGGCCATGTATCTGGGCAGAATGGAGAGCGTGATAGCGGACAGACTGTCATGCCTTCAGACCGGGGGTGGCGATCCGGATCTTCCACCTCTGGGGAAACCCAGAAGTGAACTTGTTTGCGTTTCCCTGCAACAGGAAGGTGACTCAGTTCTGCTGCCTGTACAGGTCAGACAGAGAACCAGTCTTGAACTCCTTTGCCCGCCATTGGGGCAGAGGTCTTCCGTACACGTAGCCTCAGATTCCTCTGGTGGCGAAGACACTTGAAGCTTCGCGAGGACTGAAGGACTATGATCCTCATAGCACCTCATTCATAGAGACAGGTCTGGTTTCCACTCCTTCAGGAGTTGTCCATCTGGAGACCAATCAGTCTGGGGAATTCCCCAGATCTCATCAAGCAAGATCAGGGCAGGCTGTGGCATCCCAACCTCCAGGCCCTGTCGCTCACAGCTTGGATGTTGAGAGGTTAATTCTGCAGCTTCTCGATCTCTGAGGATGTGTCTCAGATCCTGGTAGCTTCCAGAAAGCCTTCCACTAGAAAATCCTATGGACTGAAGTGGAGGTGGTTTTCTGTGTGGTGTGAGCAGGAAGCCCTAGATCTGTTCCCCTGCCCCACACCAAAAACTGCTTGACTACCTCCTGCACCTGTCAGACTGGCTTGAAGACAAACTCCATTAGAGTTCATCTTAATGCAATTGGCACATACCACCAAGGTATAGATAAGCCTATCTCTGCACAGCCTGCTTCAATTGATGCCTCCCCTAAGATCACCCACTGTGTCTTGGACCTCCAGCGTGGTGCTAACTCAGCTGATAAAAGCTCTTTTTGAGCCACTGCACTCCTGTGACTTGAATTACCTGACCTGAAAGGTCATAATTTGGTGGCAGTCAGTGAGCTCCAGGCCTTAGTGAATTATCCACCTTATACCAAATTTTATCATGATAGGGTGGTCTTGCATATGCACCATGTTCCTGCTTAAAGTGATGACAGATTTCCATCTTAATCAGTCAATTGTCCTGCCAACATTCTTCCCCAGGCCCCATTCACACCAAGGTGAACAAATAATGCACAGTTGGAAGGCTAAGGCTCTCTTGCAATTCAATCTGGTGTGGACAGAAGCCCATAGACACTCCACCCAACTTTTTATTTCTTTTGACAGGAATAGGTTGGGAGTTTCCGTTGCCAAACAAACACTATCCAGTTGGCTAGCAGACTGCATCTCCTTCTGTTATGCCCAGGCGGGTCGGCATCTTGCGGGGTCGTGTCAAGGCTTATTCTGTCAGAGCCATGGCAATGTCTGTGCCCACTTGGGAGCAGTTCCCGTGGAGGAGATCTGCAAGGCTGCAATGTGGAGATCTCTCCACACATTTGCATCCCGCTGCTGACTGGGAAGCAATGGCCAACATGAGTAGGTTCAACCAGTCTGTCCATCAGAATCTTTGAGGTGTAGAACCCAACTCTCCCTGCTTCGGGCCCATTGTTTGGGTTCAGGCTGTTTCCCCCTCTGTTACCAGTGTCATTGTGCCCATTGGGTGTCTGTTGGTCCCCTTTTGTATTGGAGCAACCTGTAGCTAGGGATTCACCCATTTGTGAGGACTACCGTCCTGCTTGTCCTAGGAGAAAGCAGAATTGCTTATCTGTAACAGGTGTTTTTCTAGGACAGCAGGATGTTAGTCCTCACAAAATTTGCCCACCACCCTGCAGAGTTGGGTTTCTCCTGTTTTTTTCTTTATTATAATCGTAATTATATGACCCAAGACTGGAAGAAAGACACCGCTTGGTTTAAAATATGCTGGGCATGGTCAGTGTGCGCGAAGTTCCAGAAACTTTGACATAAGTGTTTTCTGTACCAGGCTCCATCCAATGATGTCTCCCATGTGTGAGGACTAATATCTTGCTGTCCTAGAGGGAACCCCTGTTTACAGGTAAGCAACTCTGCTTTCTATGTCAGAATCCATATTTCCTGTCCCTGAGAGTAGATCTGTCTATATTTTAAGTGTTATTTCTTCTGCTAGGTTTGTTTTCTTCCCCTTTTCCTCTATTGTCCGCCTTCTGAGTTTAATTCTTTCTTTTGGATTTGGTTCCAAATATTTAGATGATTGACAATGTGTATGGTTGAGTTTGTTACATAGGTAATATATTATGTATGATAATGAATATTTTCCACTCCAAAAACAAGTAGCAAACCAAATTAGAAAAAAGAACAAGGATGATGTACAAAGTGTGACAGATTCTGGCTTCTCAGTTGGTTGTACGAATAGTAAACACAAAGGTCACTTTTGTGTTATTGGCACATCCAGCATTAAAATGCAACTTACCAGAGACTGTTGAAAGTAATTGTGTAACCATTCCACTCCAAACTCTGCCCCTCTCTCTCCCGAAACCAAAACACAAAAAAATCCCTTTTGTGCCAAAACTTATATATTCCTTTCTCCCAGGGTTGCAGGTGGAGAGCTCTTTGATTTTTTGGCTGAGAAAGAGTCTCTTTCAGAGGAGGAGGCCACAGAGTTTCTGAAACAGATCCTCAACGGCGTGCAGTATCTTCATTCCTTGCACATTGCGCACTTTGACCTCAAGGTATGTCAGAGGGGTTGAAGTGGGGGGGGGGGGGGGGGGGAGTAGGAAGACATGTGTGAACCTTACTGTGGAATGAAATGATGCTTTTTGTTAATTGGTTGACTTGAGGAGCCTGAGGCTATGGTGTGGTAGTTAAGCTTCTGATTAAAAGCTCCAATATTTTGTGTGTTCAACAACATCCTAACAAATTGTTGTCCCATTTTCTTCTACACCTTCGCCTCCCCTTCCTTCCTAGCCCTGGGCAGCATGCCCAGCTGATGCACAGGATTCCTTTCTGGCCAGAAATAGTGAAGAGATTCCTTAAACGCTCTCTTCATGCCACTCCTTTGGCTGGCCTGGTTTATTGCAGCAGTAGCAGCTTTTCCTCCCTCTCTGGGTTCGTGCATCACCTCCTTGTTGTGCCTGACCTCGGTCAGCCTTTTTGGAGAGTAGGCTTGAATTCTTAGCCATGAGGCCAGCCCTCTGTCGATAACCTTTATGCCTGGGAAAACGCACCAGCTGGCGGTGGTAACCAAAATGACAGAATTTAAACATACTTGGGATCAGATACAGAAGGTGACAGCCGTGGGTGGGGGGGGAGGTGATGACCAGAAATACGGAGGTCTGTTATGACACAGAGAGGGGCAACCAGACAGATTGGATGAGCCAAGAGGTCTTTATCTGCTGATGACTGTTAGGTTACTAGATGGGTCACTGCAGTATCCCACATTTCAGAATGTGTTACAGATATAGGGTTATAATGTTCAGAGATGTTTAGAACTTTCTAAACTTATAACACAACCGTAACATTTTATGGAATGTTATACTCCCTGGAATTTTTGTGGCAATAAAGTTAACGGTAAAAACCATAAAACCTGCACGTTTTGAGCAGCTGCTTGTGTTTAATTACTGTTTTTATCTAAATGTTTGGCAGCTTTCCTTTTAAGTGGTAATGCTGTCCAAACTGTAAAGGAGCTAATGTAGTTACTATGTGTGTGTGAATAGTTACAGAATGACCCTGTTTTCCATCTTTAAACCTGTGTGGGATCAGGCATGGCGCCTGGTCCACCTTAAATCCCACTGAGGGAGAGAGCTCTGTGGGCAGGGTCCTGCTTGGGGCAGGGAGAGTCCTGTGGGAGGGACCAGCTGGGGAACATAAGAGGGGTAAGCCCTCAGCTGTGTTCAGGAGGCCCTGATGCCTCCAGGAGGACGGTAGCTCCAGTAAAGTGCTCTGTCCAAACCAGAAAGGAGTGAGTGTACAAACCCCTGTTTGTGTAAGTGAATACTGCTAAGGTAGGCAGGCCACTGTTAGTTATTGGTTAAATAAAGTCTTATCTGCATTAGAAAGGCTGGAGTCAGAGTGGCTTTCTGTCTCCAGCCAGGGAAATCCCCCTTGATTTCCCACACTATATGTTAATCTGCAACAGAAATTGAAGTCAGCAAACCATTATTGGCTGTTGGGCTTAGTTTAGTGGTAACTAGAATTTGAGAGATTTTATCAAGTTAGCCCAGTAAAAACTTATTAGCTTCAACCTGTTTGACTATCTGTATAAATCCACAAAAGAGAATCATACTCTTCTCTAGTCTGCAAACACTGATACACACAGGTGCTGCTGCTTGTCAGGCACTTCTGAAGTATTTCATTGTCCACGCAGGGTGACCTTCTTTTTTTGGTAAGACATGGCGGGATTTTATGCTCTCACTTGGTTGTTGTATCTCATCAGTTTTACCTTCTTTCCCTGACATTTCTACACTAAAAGGCCTGCAAAATAGTGTTAAGTTTTTGGAGGTTGACCCATTGTTGCCCCTCCTTGATCAGGTATGCCAGGAGATGCTTGTGTAGTGCTGTCAAACTTCGGCTCCCTACCACGGTCCTCCATAACACTACTTTCCAGCAGTGCCATAGGCTGTCAGACCCTTTTGCAACTGATAGTGAAGTCTGCTCCTTTCGTAATTCTCCAGTGATGCCAATTATGTCTCCACGCCCCTCTCTTCACTACTTCCCGGTGCATGTCTTGAGGGTGTTACGCAGGAAGAAAATTTAAACAGTGCAAACCACTCAACCAGAATGTTATGGTTACTTAGCCCGGAGAACACCAAACTATTCATAAAATATAATATCCAAATAAATATAGCTATATTATTTATAATGGGATGTATAGATATAGAAAAAAAACATATTTCATATACTCAAAAGCAAATTTGGACAAGTCACTTTACCCTCCATTGCCTCAGGTACAAACTTAGATTGTAATCCCTCTGGGGATAGGGAAATACCTACTATACCTGAATGTAATCCACTTTGAAATGCTGAAAAAAAGTGTGAAAAACAGAATATAAATAAAATTAAAATAAATACACATTGCAGTATATTGTTCTAACATTAGAGATCACTAGAACATACACTCTAGGATGTAATACACAGTTTACCACTAGGGGCCACTGGCGCCTATTTATCAGACCTGAGCTTCAGAGAAAAAAAAAGCAAAGCTGCGTACTCCCTGATGAGCATTTTTCTGACCCAGATCTTGAATGTAGCGTATGATTTCAGGGATTAACCTTTAGAAATTCCCAATTATCCAAATGTATGTGATTGGAATTTAAAATTAAACTTGTTCTATCCTAGAGTATCACTCTCTTGGAATGTAAACACAATTTTTCAGGAGAAAAAAAATGCCGAGTGTTTGGACATAGTCCCTTAAGGAATTATAAAGCCAAAAGACTCTAACTGTTGAACTAAAATCACAGAAATTAATCTCATGGTGTAATTACTAAGAGATAGCATCACTTCCAGGATCCAAGGTCTGTCTCCTGGCTTGTACAGGAACAGTCTGTCCCACAGTGATATTCTTGAGGCAATAGCTGCACAAAATGCCTGGACACACTGCACAGTAAACCTCAATACTCTTGTCAAAGCAGTGACCATTGTTAAGCTCAGTTGCAAGAGGTAACTATACTGACCTCTAGTACTTTACTCTTATTGAAGATTTGAGTTAGGACAGATTTCTGAAACTGAAATTCAGTAAATTACTATAATGGCAGTTATTAGAGCTAATAAGTAGTATGCTCTGGATTCACAGGGCTGGACTTGCAGTGCATTCAGACAGCACAGCTGCTAATGTGAACTTGGTCCCTCAGAGGAGCTCATGTTATATAATCTTTTGCATTCTGGTCAAAAGAACAAAGATGCTCCTTACAATGTGCTTTGCTCCACCAACCAGAATGCACCTCAACAGACCACTACTCTCTCCTATTGACTGCTTATTCCTTACTTTTACTAAAATAGAAGAGTTAGAGCCTGTGTTCTCCTGACCCATCAAAGGAGAATTTCGATCTGTTTTACGTTGCGGTATACAATTCCTCTATATGCAAGTAGTCTGGTCAGCCCCAGTTTACCACTTTGACTTATGATACCAACTAAAAACGTGGCTTTCCAGTCATCTGATCTATACCAGCTGAAAATATTCTGTAATGTATGACCCTTACTTGGGGGGGATTAAAAATTAATAGGTTATGTCTCTATGAACGGAGATTAGATTTTTTTTTGTAAAATATTTGAACAGTTAATGATTCTTGTCTATCAACAATATTAATGTAAACCCAACCATATATGTCTACACTGTATATACTTAATACTTGACAATCGGGTTAAACACTCTGATCCGCTTTGAATTGCCTGAGTAGCCATGAAAGGTGGAATAGAAATCTTAAATTAAAGGGTAGGCTGTTTTGCTATATTGGGTCACAAGTGCCCTAGGATTGTGTGAACAATCACTGCTATCTGCATAGCTAATAGCCTGCTTGTCAAACAACCTCGGGGTTACCAGAGAATGAGGATCATCCAGTCTAGGCTAGTTCTCCCAAAAGGCTACAGCTGATGGGTCATCCTTTCTCCCTTGAGCTGGAGATTGAGGGAGTGAGATGCCCCATTTAGTTGTGTAATATTTATTTATTTATTTATTTATTTAGCATTTTTCTATACCGACTTTCCAATAACAAAATTATTGATCAATTCGGTTTACATTTTAAACAATAACAACAATGACAAGTAATATGTCTGCACCTCCCCTGCCCTCTTCATCTGAAACAGGATTTTGCAAATGGGATCTTGGAATATTTCTAGTCTTGGAGTATTCTTAACATACCTAATATGCAGAGGTTTGAGCCATTGCACCTTTTACTGTGAGCTTAATAAACTACACCTGAACAGCTGAAGAAGCCCTTGATCATGGATTGGTAACCTTTTTTAGTACGAGTGCCCAAGAAAAGGCAACATTCCTGTTAATGATGTGGCTGTGCCAGCTTTCAAAGATTGCAGGGTAGCTGTGCTGATCCCGCAGTGCACAGGAGTTGCCAACCTCCTGTCGTGGAGTTCAGTTCCATAGGCTTAGAAAGAAAACCTAAAAAACCTCTGGTGTACCTAAGTTTTAAAGAAAAAGTAGTGCTAGCTGAAATTGCTACCCAGTGGGGAGCCATAAAATATTCCCTGTGATCACTCAACTAAGGAAGTTCTAAACACAAAACAAGGCGAATCTGCATGTGAAGGTAAGCAAAACACCTTTTGTGGCAGTGAAGTTATGAAAAAGTATCAGAATTTATAGGGTAAATACTGGACATGATTTATCACACTTACAATTAATATTGTTTACAAACTGTTACCGAACCATTATGGCACCTGTGTAAATTGATATATTTTAGCATCATTATTTTATATGCCTTACTGTAAACCATTGTGACTGTATCCATCTTAAAGATGGTATAGAAAAAAGATAAAATATATATACTTTTTTTTAATTTTAATATTTTTTTTTTTTCAAAAGTGGGTCCTGAAGGTAAATGTTTGAATGTTGGGTTATCACCAACTTCCTACGGTATAAGGAGGAATGTGTAGCTACTTTAACTCTGTAACGATATCTTACGGGCTTATGAGACTGGCCTTTGCCTCCTGCTTCATTTCTTGTGCATATATTCTTTTTCTTTTATCTTTAAGCCCGAGAACATAATGCTGCTGGAGAGGAATTCACCTAAGCCTCGCATTAAGATCATCGACTTTGGCTTGGCTCACAAAATTGACTCTGGAAATGAATTTAAAAACATCTTTGGAACGCCGGAATTTGTCGGTCAGTGCGACTTCTGCTTGTGGGTTGAACGTGAAATGTGTCCTGCATCAGCTGCTCCCCTATGTAGAAACCACAGGAGACAAAGAACGTTTTCCGTTGTAGTTGATTCCTTTGACACCATCACCTAGCCTATTTGGAAGAGGCGGCTAATAAATTTGAAAATAAATTTAGAGACTGGGTGTGAGGTGGGTGAAAGGAGTTCTTGTCCACCTGACCTATGAGGATATTCCTGATAATGATGACTTGGCAAAGATTTTTAAAAGAGAAAGAAACACTAGTTGGTAGGGGTTTTAAATGAAGAAATGGAGCAGGTGATAGGAAGGGATGTTCAGAGTCCTTTGGTGGAAGGAACAATGGGTTTTAAAGAGTTTCGAACCGCTGCCTTTGGAAGTGAAACAGTTGGTGACACAGATTAAACCATCCTTTTTTTTTTTTTTGGTTGGAGCCCCGTCCTTCGTGTTGAAGGGCAGTTCAGGTTGTGTGATGATCAGGTTACAGTTAATTGTTCACTATCTGCAAGAATACTGTCAGGTGTATAAATTAGCTGCTGTTTATTTCTAAAGAATGATGGCCTGGACCCTAGGCTATGTTGTAGTTATAGCCAGTGTCAAATTTACCATTTATTTGTAAGGTAATGGAGAAAGCAGTAACTAGACAGGTGTCTGATTTTTTTTCTTTTTTTTTGGGGGGGGGGGATTTTCAGAATCTTTGGATCCAGCACAGGCTGAATTTAGATGTGGGTGCAGTACAGAATCTTTTAGTGTCCTTGTTTGGATGATGATTTCTCACAGGAGAAGCAGGATGGTTGTCCTCACATTTGGGTGACATCAGGATGGAGCCCAATCACGGAACACTTTTGTCAAAGTTTCTAGAACTTTGACTGGCACCTACTGGGCATGCCCAGCAATGCACTGACCCTGCATCCAGCAGGGGTCCCCCTTCAGTCTTCTTTTTTCCACACAGCAGTAGCCACGCAGGTTAAGGAGCTCTTCAGAGATTCCTGAATGAAATTATTCCTCACGGAACTTCATCAAAACTTTCAAAAAAAATTTTACCCCACAGGGGGTCCCCTTATCGATATCTTTGCTCCGCAGTCGAACAGTAAGTTTTTTGTTTTTGTGGGTTTTTTTACCTGCTTGCCGTCAATTCCTGTCGAGTTTTTCCCTCGCGGCCTACTGGCCATTGACCGTACCGCAGCTAATTTTTGTTGAGGTCATGGCGTCTGGTTTCCATCAGTGCCCCAACTGCACTCTAACAATGTCCATCACTGACCCTCACACGGTCTGTGTGATGTGTTTGGGGTCCGACCATGATGTCCTTATTTGACCAAATGTGCCCAAATGACACCAAAGGGTCGCAAGGCTCTGCTTGAGAAGATGGGTCTTCTCTTTCGGCCAAAAACCCTATGTCTACTTAGCGCCAGCACCGGGAAACCGCCGCTGCCCGACCGGCTTCGATGACTCCACGGGTGTTGACACCCCTCTGTTCCTCCTCAGGGAAAAAGATAAGAGGAGAACATCGAGAAAAACAGACACCACCACCGATACAGGCAAGTCCTCTGTGTTGACCTCGTCTGAGCCACCGACAAAGAAGTCCTGAACAGAAAAGGCCCCATCCTCTTCTGTCTCTGGGTCACCAAGGCGTTCCCCACCTGGACAGGTGTTGGGATCCGTGATTCCACTTTCACCAGTGCACCCTCCAGCTTATACCAGTGCTGCCTCCTACTCCGGAACCGGGTATCCATGCCCCAGGTTTCCGTGAGGAATTGGATTGGATGATCCAAGAGGCCATCGGTAAAGCACTCCAGGAGTTCAAACCTCCATCGATGCTGGTTCCTGTTCCGGCCACCGATCGATACCCACGGCATTTGCACCGCTTTGGCAAGAATGGATAAGTTAATCGGTGCCCTTCCGGTGGATCAGAGAGAACAGATGGCCCCGATTCCTTCCTCCCCGATACCCTTGTCATTGGAAGAAGAAACACCGATCTCCATTCCGCCCTCCGGAGTGCTACTACAGACACATCCATCGATGTCACCGATTCCATCGGTGCCTCCCTCGATGCCTTCGATTCCACCTTCGAGGCCATCAATGCCTGGGCCAGGACCTTTCCGGAATAACACGTTACTCCCTTCTGATGAACATATGGAAGCTGGTAATGAGCCATACAATCCCTGGACTGATGATTCGTCCCAGGATACAGATGATCTGTCTTCACAGCTTTCTCCTCCTGATGAAAGGAAGCGTTCTGCTCCAGAGGACTTGTCCTTTATCAACTTTGTAAAAGAAATGTCTGAAACAGTTTGATTCCAGCTTCAGACTGAAGAGGACTCTAGGCATCAGATGTTGGAACTTTTCCAATTTCTCGATGCTCCTAAAGAAATCATGTCTATCCCTATTCATGACATCCTCTTGGACCTTTTACAGAGAAATTGGGAGCACCCCGGCTCTGTGGCACCTGTCAACCATAAGGCAGATGCCACCTATATAGTTCAGTCAGCCCCTGGCTTCCAGTGAGCTCAGCTAGACCATCACTCAGTGGTTGTGGAGTCAGCCCAGTAGAGGGCACAATACTCCAAACACCACTCTTCCATTCCCCCAGGAAAAGAACAGAAATTTCTGGATGCATTTGGAAGGCGAGTATTCCTTGGGTCAATGCTCATCTCTTGCATTGCTTCTATCAACTGTACATGACCCAGTACAACAGGGCCCTGTTTATGAAGATTCAGGAATTTGCTGAAGCCTTACCTCTGCAATTCCAGGATCAACTTCATGCCTTAGCACAAAAAGGTCTAGATGCTGGCAGACATGACGTTCGGTCTGCTTATGACATCTTCAACACCGCCTCCAGAGTTTCAGTGGCAGGAATTAGTGTGAGGAGATGGGCCTGGCTAAAGTCTTCAGACCTCAGACCAGATGTACAGGACAGATTAGCTGACTTGCCCTGTGCTGGGGATAATCTTTTTGGAGAAAAGATTCAAGAAGCAGTGGTGCAGCTCAAGGACCACCAAGAGACTCTGCACCAGCTCTCCTTGCTGCCTTCTGATCTCTCTTCCTCTTCCAAAAGATCTTTTAGGAGAGACTCCAAGAGACAAGTCTACCGGCAAAGGAGATACTATCCCCCGGCATTCAGGGGTCAACCTTCTAAGCCTTACCAAAAAGGCCAATCCGGGCAACCTCGAGTACAGAAGTCACAGCCAGCCCCCCAGCCAGGTCCAGCGTCTGGCTTTTGACTCCTTCCTAGAGAACAGTATCCAGCCTTCACTTCCAGCTATTCCCTTCTGAGGCTGGCTGTGCCACTTCTCCAAACTTTGGCACAGTCACCACAGATCAGTGGGTACTCACTGTAGAAACTCAAGGTTACCACCTCAACTTTCTCTCTGTTCCACCGGATTCCCCACCTAGTCTGACGTGGGGAACATCCGACCACTTATCACTCCTGGAGCCCCTCTCCCAACAGGGGCAGGGGTTCTATTCCCAGTATTTCCTGATACCAAAAAAGTCAGGTGGTGTTCGCCCAATACTGGATCTTCGCACCTTAAATACCTACAAAGAGAAAAGTTCAAAATGGTGACCTTGGGTTCTCTTCTTCCCCCTTCTCCAAAGGGAAGACACTCTGCTCTCTAGACCTCCAGGATGCCTATACACATATTTCAATTACTCTGTCACGTCGCAGATTCCTAGTAGGCCCAAAACACTTCAATATCGAGTGTTACCATTCAGCCTAGCATCTGGTCCACAAGTCTTCACCAAGTGCCTCGTAGTGGTAGCTGCCTTTCTCAGGAGTCAGTGTCCATGTCTACCCCTATCTCGACAATTGGTTGATCAGGGCTCCCACTCAGCAAACTGCACTGATGTCCCTGCGTCTCATGTGGCATACCCTGATCTCCCTAGGGTTTCTCATAAACATCCAAAATCCAGGCTAATTCCCTATCAAACCATATCGTTCATAGGGGGCTGACTTGGACACTCTAAAAGCGAAAGCCTTCCTACCTCAGGCTCGAGCTCTCACTCACTACAACACTCAACTGCATGTCACTTTCTGATCTTACTGGGTCATATGGCCTCCTCTGTGCATGTCACTCCCATGGCTCACCTTGCCATGAGTAATGCAGTGGACTCTAAAGTCGCAGTGGATTCAGTCTTCTCAGCCAATGTCCACCATTGTCCACATCACCAACCAGCTCCGCTTATCACTGGCTTGGTGGATAAAGCAAGCCAATCTTCTTCAAGGCCTTCCTTTTCAGGCTCCAGAGCCTCAAATAACCTTGACAACAGATACCTCCAGCATTGGCTGGGGTGCACAAGTTGAAAACCTGCAAACTCAGGGCATTTGGTCTCCAGAGGAAGCCAAACACCAAATACATTTCCTGGAGCTTCATGCAACCAGACATGCTCTCAGGACTTTTCAGGATTACCTTTCCAACCAGGTCATCCTGATTCAAACAGACAACCAGGTGGCCAAGTGGTACATCAACAAGCAAGGGGGAACGGGCTTCTACCTCCTGTGTCAGGAAGCTGCACAGATATGGGCGGAAGCCCTTTCCCTCTCGATGTACCTCAGGGCTCCCTACTTGCTGGGAGTGGACAATGTGTTGGCAGACAAGCTGAGTCACACTTTCAACCGCACGAGTGGTCCCTCAACCCCACGGTAGCGGACTCAATATTCCAACGTTGGGGTTACCCTCACATAGACCTCTTTGCGTCAGTTCACAACTGCAAAGTAGGGAACTTCTGCTCTCTCATTCTCAGCCGACACCTTCAGCCAAGAGATGCTTTCTCCCTCTCGTGGGCCAGTGGTTTCCTTTATGCATACCCTACACTTCCTCTCATTTTAAAGACTCGCGTAAAGTTGCGAAGGGACAAGGGGCTAATGATTCTGATAGCCCCTCATTGGCCACGCCAGGTCTGGTTTCCAATGCTCCACGGCCTATCAGTACAGCGGCACATTCCTCTGAGGAAGGACCCGCTTCTGATCACTCTTATCATTCTTATCGTTACAAGTGGACAGGTTTACGGTATAGTGTACTTCCATGTCCATCGATCCCCTTCACTTGTTCCACACTGAAGTTTCTGGACTAACTCTGGCACCTGTCAGTCAGGCCTCAAAACTTCGTCTATCAGGGTACATGTCAGTGCGGTGGCCGCTTTCCATAAAGGTGTCAGGGATGTACCTATTTCAGTACAACCCCTTGTAACACACTTTTTGAAGGACTTGCTCCACCTTAAACCTCCAGTGTGCCCTCCGGGCCCTTTCATGGGACCTCAACATGGTTTTGGGAAGGCTCATGAAACCGCCGTTTGAGCCTCTCCAATCCTGTGATCTCCGCTATCTCACTTGGAAAGTGATTTTTCTTTAGGCGATCACATCCACTCAGTTAGTGAGTTACAGGCCTTAGTCACCTACCCGCCTTATACTAAACTTCTGCAGGACCGGGCGGTACTCCGCACTCACCCTAAGTTCTTACCTAAGGTAGTATCGGAGTTTCACATTAATCAATCCATTATACTACCCACCTTCTTTCCCAGGCCTCATTCAAATCCAGGAGAACAATCTCTGCATACCCTTGACTGTAAACGTGCTCTAGCATTCTATCTAGACTGTACAGCTGGCCACAGGAAATCCACTCAATTGTTTGATTCCTTCGATTCTGTCAAATTGGGTAAACATGTGGATAAGCAGACACAGTCTGCTAACCAGGAGGAAAGAATTTCCTTTTGCTATCGGCATGCAGGCATTCCGCTTTAAGACCGTGTCAAGGCACACTCTATCAGGGCCATGGCAACATCAGTAGCGCACCTATGCTCGGTGCCGCTTGTTGACATATGTAAGGCTGCTACCTAGAGCGCTCTCCACACCTTCGCAGCCCATTTTTGTTTAGACAAGGCTGGCAGACAAATTCCATCTTCGGCCAGTCTGTGCTACGCAACTTATTTGCGAACTGAGGTACCAACACCCTTCCACCTGCCCATTAGGGTTCTGGATGCTCTCTACCAAATTCCATCCCAATCGTTGTACCTGTTGCACGTCTTGGGTACATTTGGTGCATTGCTCGGGCATCCTCTGCTCGGTACTCACCCATATGTGAGGACTAACATCCTACTTGTCCTGTGAGAAAGCAGAGTTGCTTACCAGTTCTAACTTGGCCCAATGCTTAATATCTGAGGCTTGGTTAAAAACAAGTAAATTGATATTAAATTCTTCCAAAATTGTGCTGCTATATTTGGGGAATGGTTATTTTGGTAAACTTTTTAAAACTGATTGATGTTGACTTGATTCCAAAACAGGAGGTAAGATCTCTTGGAGTTGTGCTTGATTTAACCTTAAGCATGGAAAAGCACATTTTGCAGATGGCTTGAAACTCCTACTATAAAGTGAAAATGTTGAGCTATATTAGACCTTATTTAATTTGTGTGCTTTAAAGTCAGTGGCATAGGTGTTGGTACTTTTGTACATTGATTATTATAATGTGTTTTGGGGACTTCCAACAAAATTAATGCAGAAGATAATTCAAAATATGGCAGCATGGTTAGTGACAAGTAGTTGTAGATGAACATCTGCAGGTCCATTGCTTTTAGGACTTCATTTTTTCCCAGTTAGTGCGAAAATACTTTTAAAAATCTAACATGGCATTTAAAATTATGCGAGGTGAAGGTCCAAAGCAATTGAAAAATTGTTTGAGGTGGTATAAGACCAGCAATTATTTATGGTCTGCCAACAAATATCTTTTGCAAATTCCGGCAGTTAAAACATTTTGTCACTCGAGTTTAAGGAGTAGATCTTTCTCTTCACCATCCCAAATGTATGGAATGATCTCCCATTAGCTTTAAGGAAAGAGAGATCTTTTAAGGTTTCAGAAACTATTAAAAATCTGGTTAATAAGTAATGTTTCTGAAGAATTATTTATTCATTTATTTGAATAACTGGTTAATGTGTAGTGTTCGTGAGGAAGTATTTATTTATTTGAAGAATTATGTTTATGAATTGATTTTGATCTGTGTTCAGTTTTGATATGTTGTACATCGCTTATGAAGATTTTTATCAGGCAATTAAATGATTTTAAATAAATGCAATTCTTAACTGCTGCTTAGATGTTACAAAATAATGCACATGCGGATATGGGTTTTAAACCAGTGTTTTGGGCTCTCGGAATGAAGGAGTTGCTGGTTTAAGGATTTGAAAGGATTAAACAGACCTGCAGTTCTCTAAGACCAATATTGCTGTGTTTCTCTTTCTTAGCTCCAGAGATAGTGAACTATGAGCCCCTTGGTCTCGATGCGGATATGTGGTAAGTTAGCCAGTTTTCATTTTCCAAGGTCGTGTCTGTCATTTCTTATGCCAGTTACCTTATTTTAATTGCATCATGTGTTTTTTTTTCTTTTTCTACAGGAGCATCGGTGTAATAACTTACATCCTGTAAGTGCAACAATAATTTTAAGTGTTACATTATATTTAAAGTACAAGTTAATATTTTCCTTCTCAAAAAATGGCATTTTAAAGGATGTTTTCTCTGCTACTTGTTTCTTTTCCTTCTCAAAAAATGGCATTTTAAAGGATGTTTTCTCTGCTACTTGTTTCTTAAGGATTTATCACCAGTTCTTCTCCATCCAGTGAGGCATTCTCTTGTTATAAAATATATCAAGTGGTGCTCCAGGCACTACCTCCAGCACATTGTGGCTCCTGGTGATAGCTAAAGTTATGTCCACTTTCTGTCAGTTCCATGCAAACTGTGGGAAGAGAGAGTGGTACTGGGAGTGTGGACTCTCTGCATTGACATTCTAGAATCCGACAGTCGCTCAGCAGCAAATGGTTCAGAGGGAGATACTTCATGAGTATCTTTTGAAATCATTAGAATTAGGGCATCCCAACAGAGAGGTTCCAATAATAAGACAAGTAGTCCATGTCCCTATAAGTAAAGAATCACCTGAGATAAAAGATTCCGAATTATCCCTGACAAACACACTTTGAAATGTTTGTATACTAATGCCAGAAGTCTAAGAAGTAAGATGGGAGAGTTAGTATGTATAACATCTCAGAGACGTGGTGGAAAGAGGGTACCCAATGTACAAATTATATCACATTGATGGAGAAGAGCAACTTGGTAGCGGGATGGAGCTGAATTTCTGTGATGGCATAGAGTCCAACAAGATAAAGATCCTGCAAGGGACTAAATGCACAATCAGATCTTTATGGGTAGAAATCCCTTGTGTGTTGGGGGAATGGAGAGTATAGCGATAGGATTATACTACCTTCCATCTGGCCAAAATGATGAGATGAACAGTGAAATGCTAAGAGAAATTAGGGGAAGCTAATCAAATTGGTAGTGCAGTAATGGAGAATTCATTTACCCCAATATTGACTGGGTAAATGTTACAGGGCATGCTAGAGAGGGAAAGTTCCTGGATGGAATAAATAATAGTTTTATGGAGCAATTGGTTCAGGAACCGATGAGAGGGAATAATTTTAGATCTAATTATCAATGGAGACCAGGATCTGGTGAGAGGTAATGGTGGGGCTGCTTGGCAATAGTGATCATAATATGATCAAATTTGAATTGATAGGAAGGGGGACAGTATTAGTTTCCCCTGCTACCGACTAACTCATTTTTACAATAATCTTCTTACTCACAAACATATACCAGAGGCAGACAATCGATCTAAGATTGTCCTCCTCCCGAAACCGGGAAAGGATCCCTATGATGTGGGTTCTTATTGGCTGGTCTCATGTTGATATTAAAATTTTAGCGCCTATCTTGGTCACCCGTCTCAATGCTATCCTTCCCGAGCTAATACACACTGACCAGACGGGCTTTGTTAAAGGACGGCAAGGGGTACAGAGCGTAAGGCAACTGATAGCGGCCCTTATCTATCATCCCCAGGCTGAGGTGCTGATCCTAAGTCTAGATGCAGAAAAAGCGTTTGATTCCCTGTCTTGGGATTATTTGTTTTGGGTACTCCAGTGCTATGGATTTGAAGGAGAAATTATGCATTGGTTACAGGTGCTTTATGCCAACCCTAGTGCTAGACTGCTAATCAATGGTGCTTTGTCCTCGCCCTTTTCCCTGCACTGTGGGGATGCGTCAGGGATGGCCTCTCTCTCCCCTGTTATTTGTCTTAGCGATCGAGCCTTTAGCTGCCATACTTTGAAGTGACAACGAATTCTGGGGCCTGAGAATTAGTAATCATGTATTGAAAGTGGTGGTTTGCTGCTGATATTCTTTTATAGGTCGCCCCTGGGTGAGCATACCCGTCATAGTTTTGATTTTCTCACAATTTCAACAGAGAGCAGACTTACGAATCAATTTCTCTAAGTCTGAGGCATTACCCTTAAACCTGCAACTGCAGGCAACTTGGCCCGGAGCTTTCCCCTTTCTATGGGCTTCTGGGAAACTAAAATATTTGGGGGTATGGATTCCTAGAGATCTCACCGCCCTTTGATATGAATATACGGGAAACAATCACGAATATCTGAGCCCAGCTGCTGGCCTGGCACCCTCTACCCCTGACATTCTTTGGGCGATGTGCGCTATTAAAAATGGTGATTGTTCCTAAACTTTTATATAGGCTGCATATGCTCCCTATTTGCTATCTACTGCTGATTTACAGCGGTTACAATCCGTTTTCCAAAGCTTTATATGGGCTGGTAAGAGCACGTATTAAGCACCAGGTCCTGATGTGCTCTAAGGAAGGGGGAGGTCTTTATATCTCCAGAAGTCTGGGAGGCCATGTTGCTTGCCAGATGTGTTTTGTGGGAGAATGGCTTTTAGATTCTTACTCTTATTGTCAGCAGGGCTTGCTTACTAATATGTCTGCTCCATGGTCTCCTTTATATCTTCTGCAAGCCAGTCCGCAGACGATTCGGACCGTGGACACCACAAAGGTGTTCCTTCGACCTTGCTGGCGGGCTTGGCGGTGGCTGAGGCAGGTGGGCTCCTACTCCTTACTGCTGCCACTAGTGGGAAATAACGACTTTTCACCTGGTCTCAATAGTAGTGCCATATTCCAAGCTTGGGCCTGTAATGGTCTGCCATTTATTTTCCATCTCTATGAAGAAGACAGCCCAGTGGTCCGAGAGTTCGCCTCTATGGCTCGTACAAACCACCTACCGTTGAAACACTTTTCTGCGTATCTGCAGATGCGACATTATCTCCACTCCTTTCACTGGACACGAGAGCGATTCCAGCAAGAGTCCTCCTTTGCTAAAAACATATTTGACACCGCATACTCTGGCAACTCTATTAAGGGATGGAGCACCTTGAGCAGGCAATATGCTACAACAGAGTTCTTAGATGCGCTTGCTGCTTACTGGTCGGCGGTATGGACAGAGCCAGTCACTAAGCCCTATATACAGTTCTGTTTTAAGACTTTGCACTATCATATCCCAGATTTGGGACTGTGCAAATTGCATTTCAGAATCCTTCATCATACTATCTGCGATAATGTGCTTCGATTCAAAATGGGCCGTCTGTCCTCATCGCTATGTATTAAATGTATGCAAGAGCCAGGCACACATGTTTAATCGGCTTTTCACCTGCTCCAGCCTTGAGTCCTTTTAGTCTACCGCCTTGGAGTTCATCGAGAAATGTATTGACAGGCAGCTCCCGAAATCAGGTAGACTTCTTATAGCGGGTTCTGAAAGGGTCCTTACCTACCTGCTTTGTTTCCCACGATTGTTTCGGAAGACTTGCTATTCTTTTAGCATGCAGAGAGATACTGTCGGGATGGAGTGACCCTCTTGCGGTACCTCAAGTGATTGCCTGGTATCGTCGGGTGGCAGCTCTTATGCAGCTGGAGTGGATGGAAAGTGTCAAGAGTTGCACGAAACCTGATAAGAGATACTGTGAGAGTTAGTCCCAATACTACCATCTTTTACCTACGGATACACCAACCAGCCTGGTGGCGGCCGGATACCGGGTGAGTGGGCCGGCTCTTAGGGCTTAGGCCACAAATTCCCATTTTCCTGAGTTGAAGGGAAGCATTTGGGATTTGCAGTGAGGGCTGTGGCTCTTTGTATCTCCATGTATTATCTGTTCATATGCTGGGTACAGAGTTGTTGGTCTCCGGGGAGGCTTAGGGAGTAGATAGGATGTGTGGATTGAAAGTTAGATGGATGATTGGCTGGAAGTGTGGGGCTGTCTGTGAGTGAGTCAGGGGATGAATGGGGGTGTGTTTTTTGGTATAAAAATGAAGATTGCATGCTGGTAATTATAACAGAGCAATGGGGGAGGACATGACTGTTTCAATTTTCTCAAAGACTACTCGCTGTCTCTGGTTTTGCTTGTATTTGTATGCGACTGTTCTGCCTATGAGCTGCATATCTTCTTAATAAAAAGGATTCTGCTAAAAAAAGGAAGGGGAGACAGTAAGTAAATCTATGGCTCCAGCACTAAACTTTCAAAAGGGAAACTTTGACAAAATGAGGAAAATAGTTTAAAAAAAAACAAACCCTGAAGGGTGCAGTTACAAAGGTAAAGAATGTGCAACAGGCATAGACCTTGTTTAAAAATACCATCACAGGGGACAAGATGGATGTAAGTCAGTAGACGCGGCTCTGCTGTGCTCTGTTCCCTTTAATTTCTTGTTTTAATCACTATGGCATCAAAGAGAGGAAAAATTGGGGGTTTTCCCGCTGAACCTTCATTATTACCCAGCCAGATTGTTTCCTTCGGCTTCTGTGAACCCTGAATTTCTCAGCGGAGAGGTCCCCGCTGAAGCAGCCGGTGAGGGAGCGTCTGTGCTTCCTGGGGACGATGTAATCCCTCAGCCTCTGAGAACTGGTTCTTCCGCTGACTGAAAGACGCGCTTCCTCCAGGGATGCTACCGAGATGCTGGCAGGCATATCGGCGCCGGTGCCCGTGCATGTGGGAGCTGAGGAGGTTACAGCATCTTCTGTTTCAACCTTGAAGGTCTCCGATGGGCCAGTGGTGGCTGGAACTGCATTTGTTTCTTTCCTTCCAAAGGCATTGGGCAGATAAGAGGTCAGGATAATCTTCTTTCTGAACTTTTCTTTTTTGTGGTACCAACCCTGCAGGAATCCTTTTGGATGTCTCCAGAGCTGGCGGTTATAACACTGAAATCGTTATGGAAATTAATGGACAACTTTGCTAAGATTTTGTGTCTCCATATTAAAAGTGGAGTCAGTTGTTACAAAATTAGACCCTATGGTTACCCAGCATGAAAATTCCATTCAAGAGCACTCAAGGTGACTTGCTGCAGTTCAAAAAGATACCCAGGGGGTCCAGTCTGTCTATTCAGGATAATGGAGCTTTATCCTGCAGGCTTGAACTGTTGGAGAATTCTTCTCATCATATTAATCTCAGGATTCTGAATTTCCCCGAGATTTTGGATAAACGTCCTATGGTTACCTTAAATATATATTTCCTTCAAGTTCTAGGTAATACCACCCGAAGATTTCCTTCTATTAACAAAATAACTTTTTTGCCGTCATCTTCTCAAGCTTCTGTGGGTGTTTCTGCTGTGAATCAATTTTCTCTGTTGAATCTTACAGAATTTTTAGAAACATCAGGTCTGGAAATTATAGATAGGGCCACCTTATTAGTATCCTTTGTTGCTGATTCATATTTGTCTGAAGTGATGTCTGTATATTTTCGAAATTTAAATTCTCCTTTTTACGCTCAAAATCTGAGGATTTTTCCAGATATTTCTAGGTTTACCCAGCAAAGGAGAAAAGTGTTTTTTTTAGGTCTCGAAAGATACTCTTGATTTGGGGGCTACTTTTGGATTACGTTACCCTTACAAATGTTTTGTAAAGCTTCGTTCGGATACTTTTCTTCACACCTGAGCAGCTACAATCCTTTCTCAATGCTAGGAGGGTTATTATCTCTTCTACAGCTCTGACTGATTCATAGTATTATATGAAGTCCAATTTTAAGATGTAGGGTTCCTTTACTTGGTGATGGCATTCGGCAAAGTCCCTCACGAGAGGCTTCTAAGAAAACTAAAAAGTCATGGAATAGAAGGTGATATCCTCTTCTGGATCACAACCTGGTTAAAAGACAGAAAATAGAGTAGGATTAAATGGTCTGTCTTCATAGAGGAAAAAGGTAAACATTGGAGTGCCTCAGGGATCTGTACTTGGACTGGTGCTTTTTAATATATTTGTTAACAATCTGAAAAGGGGTATGATGAGTGAGGTGCTTAGATTTGTAGATGACAAAAATTGTGCAGAGTAGTTAAATCTCAAACAGATTGTGATAAATTGCAGGAGGACCTTGTGAGACTGGAAGATTTGGCATCCAAATGGCAAATGAAATTTAATGTGGACAAGTGCAAGGTGTTGCATATAGGGAAAAATAACCCTTACTGTGGATACACAGTTAGGTTCCACACTAGAGGTTACCACCCAGAAAAGAGATCTAGGCATCATAGCGGATAATACATTGAAATCGCTGGTTCAGTGTGCTGTGGTGGTCAAAAAAAGCAAACAATTGGGCCGATACAGTACAGTGTGCTGTACTGTTAACCCGCCATTGGTGCGCTGTACTGTTAACCCGCCATTGGACATGTTTTCCCTTACCCCTTATTCAGTAAGGGGCCGAAAACGCGTGTCCACCCTGCCGAACCTATAGCGCCCTCAACATGCAAATGCAAAGGTAGGCGCTAATTTCTTCAGGCACCGGGAAAGTGCACAGAAAAGCATGGCGATATTAAGTCTGAGGTCCCGAAGGGTAAAAAAAGTAAAAAAAAAAAAATTTGAAGTTGGCCCGCGGCTGTCAGGTAGAAAACCAGATGCTCAATTTTGCCGGCAACCGATTTCCGAGTCCGTGGCTGTCAGCGGGCTTGAGAACAGACACCGGCAAAATTGAGCGTCGGCTGTCAAATCCGCTGACAGCCGCCGCTCCGGGCCAAAAGGAGGTGCTAGGGACGTGCTAGTGTCCCTAGCACCTCCTTTTGCCTGTTTCTACCGCCGGGCCTCATTTAAATACTGAAACGCGCGCACAGGCAAGTGGCCTGTGCACGCACTGGGAGAGCGGGCGTTCGCCCGCTCTCCCGCGGACTTTACTGAATCGGACCGAATGTTAGGAATTATTAGGAAGGGAATGGCAAATTAAAATGGTGGATGTCATAATGCCTCCATAGTGAGATCACACCTTGAATACTGTGTGCAGTTCTGGTCGCCACATCTCAAAAAGATATAGTTGTACTGGAGAAAGTACAGAGAAAGGTGACCAAAATAAGGGGGGATGGAAAGGCTCCCCTATGAAGAAAGGCTAAAGTGGTTAGGGCTTTTCAGCTTGGAGAAGAGACGGCTGAGAGGGGGTTATGATAGAAGTCTACAAAATCATGAAAGGACTTGAACGGATAAATGTGAATCAGTTATTTACTCTTTCAGGTAAATACAAGGACTAGAGAGCAGCTCATTTAAAACAAATTGGAGAAAATTCTTTTTCACTCAATGCATAATTAAAATCTGGAATTCATTGCCAGCGGATGTGGTTATGGCAGTTAGTGTAAGTGGGTTTAAAAAAGGTTTGGATAAGTTCCTAGAGCAGAAGGCCATAAACTGCTGTTAATCAATAAGGAATAGTAGCATGGGATCTATCTAATGTTTGGGTACTTGCTAGGTACTTGTGACTTGGATTGGGCACTGTTGGATGTGTTTGATGGACCCTTGGTCTGACCCAGTATGGCAAATCTTATGTAACTAAGGCCTTGTTCTGAGGACAGGGCAGCACTCAACTTTGTTCAAACAATTGTTTGAAGCCCTATGAAAAGCTTTTGTTCTACTTAGATTGTATTTTCTGTTAAATGCATTTCGGTTCCAAAATCTAGAAAAATATTCTTTTTGTCCGCTTTCCTTATCTGATAATACATGGCCAAAGTGGCACTTAGTAGAAAATAATAGCTGTTCTTTCCTGTGTGTTTGTGTAACAGTTTAAGTGGCACATCGCCATTCTTGGGTGAAACCAAGCAGGAAACATTAGCAAATGTGTCTGCTGTGAGCTACGAATTTGAAGAAGAATTCTTCAGCCATACCAGTGACCTGGCCAAAGATTTTATAAGGAGGCTGCTGGTAAAGGATCCAAAGTGAGTCGACCTGCAATTTGTCTTCTTTTATATCTACCATTTGTGACATATACAAGTTTAGTTCAGTTTTGCTTGTGTTGAATATACTGCTTTTAATTTGTCATACCCAGCATGCGGAAACAGAGGTCAGCAAATAAGTTGTAGGTGATGTGTTTTTTTATTGCACTAACTTGATACATCTGTAGCCTGCTCTTAAAAGCAGTCCAGTGAAAAGGCATCACCTATAACTTATTTGACCTTTTTATTCCTGTCTCTCCAAGCGGACTAAAAGAGCAAACAGCTTTGTTTGTATGCAGTACAAAGCTAACACCCTTTTCCATGTTTCTCTGTACAAGGAAGAGAATGACAATCAAGGACAGTTTGCAGCACCCATGGATCAAGGTCTGTTGGTTACATTCCTTTCCTACTAAACCTTCATTCTGTTCAGTCTGTGTCTGTGGTGCTTACATTTTGTTAAGTATTTGCATTTTCTCTTTTAATAAGACTTATGGTGTAAAACAGACCATGTGAAACCCACATCACCGCCTAAACCTTGGCTTTTCACAAATTACCCCATAAAGGCCTAGATTCATCATTTTCATATAAATTTCACGAGAATGGCACCCGCGATCAAAAAAATAAATAAATAAAAAGGCACGGTGAAGGTAATTTTCCAGATACCGCATAGCTATTTTATTGCAATGTGAGTTAAATTTATTGCTCCTGCAGTATTTTCACATCACAGGCTGAGAAGTGCCCAGACAGGCTTTTATCGCATTTTGGGCTGCTGCTGAAAAAAGAGAGACTCGTTTATAAGGCTCTCATATAAGTAAACTATTTATACCACTGTAAGAGGGGTAACTAGAAACTCTGTTTGAGGTTTTGGTAGTGGCCTAGGTTTTGAAGGTCAGTTTTACATGCACAGTCAGATACTAACAGCACAGTACATATCTGTGAAGATTTTGTGATTGAGTGATGAAAGTTACATAAACATTTGATTTGTACATTTGTACTCTCAACCTAGCCTGATAGCAACTAGGTAGAGAGGGCATCAAGCATCCCTCTCCGAAACGGGATTTGTGATAATTATCACAAATCCTGTTTTGGGCATAACGCCAGGAAAAAAAGGTGTTATTTCCGGTGTTAATCCCGTGATAGTTTGCATTACGCTATCACATGCAATGTTAAGAACTCCTCGTTTTCATAAACTCCACCCAAGCTCCTCTTATTTGACTAAATTTGTAAAATTTGCATACGCATGTCGCAGTGTTATTTATCGCATGCATTAGGGCGTTATTGCGGGCGTTAGGACCTTTTTGCAGGCATTAGGGCCCTAACGCAATTTGATGAATGACCCCACCCCCACCCCCTTAGGGTACTATAAGTAATATGAAAATGTATTGCATGGAAAACGAGGTTAAACATATGGGAGTGAATTTTCAAAGGAGTTGTGCATGTAGAAGCAGAGTGTGCCGTAGCAATTTTGAAAAGCCCATGTACACACGCAGTCCATCAATGCATGTAAAACCTTTTGAAAATGACCTCCTTTGAGGTTACCCTTCCAAATGCCTGGGTAGCAACTTACAGGCTTAAAATGTTTCTTTCCCATCTATATATTTAACCAAGTTTGTGACTGCTAGTCTTGTATGGAATTTCCTAACTTGTAGAGCTAGTATTCTGTTACTTTCAATCTTAACTGATAGGGGGTTTTCTGAATTAAACTATTAAATCTTGAGTATAAACATGTCTGCTTTTGCAAACAATCTGATCTTTCACAGAGCTACATTTACTTTTTATAGTATCGCTTATAGGAAACCATTTCACATTTAGTGTCACTTCTGCTTGTATGAATTTGCAGGTCTTGATGGTTTAAATAACTGCATTCCTATAATAGGTCTTTAGTCTTTGTTACGTTAGTGGAAACTTAACATAGTTTCTCAGCGTATGAAGTGCCTTGTATTCACTTTCCCTGCACCACTGCAGATTGAAGTATTGGTGCAGAGTAAAAACATAAAATGAAAATTTTCCTGAGCTATTTCTAAAGCTTATATATATATTTTTTTTTTTTTACTTTCTAGTTATTTTGCATCCAAAAACATATTACAATTTGTATTGTAAAGTGTAAAAATGTACCTATTTTACTTTCCTGTTGAATGCAGGTTAAGCTGTGAGCTGAATTAGACAGTAATTGGAATTCTTACAAAAGTCGTACGGTGAAAGCAGTAATCAGTTTGACATGTTTAGAAACTTTTTTTTGCTTTTCATTTTAGCCTAAAGACACACAGCAGGCACTCAGCAGAAAAGCTTCTGCAGTAAATATGGAAAAATTCAAGAAATTTGCTGCACGCCGAAAGTGGAAAGTAAGACATTGTCAGATGTAATAGAAATCACATTTACAGTCATGGCATTGGCTTTTTGAGATCAACATCAGATATGTTTTCACTGGCCTAAAAAAAAAAATATATTTTCAAACTAGTGTATGTTTCTGTTCCTGAAAAGATGGCAGCTAGTCCTTTCAAAATGTATTCCAGCATGCACAGGCAACACATGAAGCTTGGAAGGAAGTAGTCTGACTTTTATGGACTTATCCGTTTCACCTACCAATCTAGGTTTTATTTTTATTTTGTTCATTTGCACTTGGGATAGTGGTTGAACTTGCAAATAAAGCAACCTGTCAAGTGGTAAGGAGAAACAGAATTGTGAGTGTAGTGAGGCCAATAACGTGGCCAGGCATTAAATAGGGAGTATTCCCACATGCCTTGAAAGTGGTAAAGACTTCCAGCACACCAGAATAGTTTTGTACCTATCTTCATGACTGCAGTCTGGAGTGTGTTTATTCTCCTTAGAAAATATTTAATTTAAAAATGTTTTGTTTTAGATTCAAAATGTCTTATAATTCAGCCTGTTTATAAAAAAACATTAATACTAACTGGAAAATTTGGCACCGAAATGACAGATGAAATATAATGTGGATAAGTGCATGGTGATGCATATGGGGAAAAATAACCCATGCTATAATTACACAATTTTAGGTTCCATATTAGGTGCTACTACCCAAGAAAGAGATCTAGGCATCATAGTGGATAACACATTGAAATCATCGGTTCAGTGTGCTGCGGCAGTCAAAAAAGCAAATAGAATGTTGGGAATTATTAGGAAGGGAATGGTTAATAAAACAGAAAATGTCATAATGCCTCTGTATCGCTCCATGGTGAGACTGCACCTTGAATACTGTGTACAATTCTGGTCCCCGCATCTCAAAAAAGATATAATTGCGATGGAGAAGGTACAGAGAAGGGCAACCAAAATGATAAGGGGAATGGAACAGCTCCCCTATGAGGAAAGACTAAAGAGGTTAGGGCTGTTCAGCTTGGAGAAGAGACGACTGAGGGGGGATATGATAGAGGTGTTTAAAATCATGAGAGGTCTAGAACGGGTAGATGTGAATCGGTTATTTACTCTTTCGGATAATAGAAAGACTAGGGGGCACTCCATGAAGTTAGCATGTGGCACATTTAAAACTAATCAGAGAAAGTTCTCTTTCACTCAACGTACAATTAAACTCTGGAATTTGTTGCCAGAGGATGTGGTTAGTGCAGTTAGTATAGCTGTGTTTAAAAAAGGATTGGATAAGTTCTTGGAGGAGAAGTCCATTACCTGCTATTAATTAAGTTGACTTAGAAAATAGCTACTGCTATTACTAGCAACAGTAGCATGGAATAGACTTAGTTTTTGGGTACTTGCCAGGTTCTTATGGCCTGGTTTGGCCACTGTTGGAGACAGGATGCTGGGCTTGATGGACCCTTGGTCTGACCTAGTATGGCATGTTTTAGATGTCTGTGAAAGTGATACTAAAAAGGCATTAGAAATGCTAATACTCATGGATGATGTCAATAAAAGCTACTGCCAAATGAGATTTTATATCTTGTTTGGACCTAAGCGATACTGTAGAAGTTTCCTTTGTAAAGGGTTAGGCAACTACGTCATCTCTGGAAGCTGTAGCTGTGCTTTCAAACTTAATTGGTCAATAGTGTTGGGGTTTTTTTTAATTCGTTTAATACAGATGGGTTTTGTCATTTTAAGGCTTTGAAGCTTGGCCTTCCAGAGTGAAAAGTTATTTTGTTTTGTATGTCAAATGATTCCTGATGCCACACAAAAAATATTCCAAAACAGAAGTTTAGATTTTTTTTTATGTCCTCTTTCCAAGATCAGACATTGATTGCAGCCTTTGTTGTGTGTAATTGCATGAAAGGTTTCTTTTATAAGCTGCCTTATTTTTTAGTGCCTTTTGAAAATATTACTTTTTCTTTCTTTTAAAGCAATCAGTACGTTTAATATCCCTGTGCCAAAGACTATCAAGGTCCTTCTTATCCAGAAGTAACATGAGCGTGGCCAGGAGCGATGATACCCTGGTAAGCAGTTGCATTTATTTTTCTTTTCTTTGAGAGTCTGAGTTCTAGAGGCTATTATTGGTCTTGGACAAAGCTGGATTCTTTGTATGTTTCCATGCCTTTTATTGGATCAAAATTAGAATTATCCAGAGATGTATATTAGCTTTTGAGATGACAAACCCTTCTTGAGAATGTTTAGAATTGAAAAACCATTTCAAATTACAATAAATGTGTACAGACCTATCTGCATAGTTCATCCATGTGACAAAATGATCCAGTTCATGGAAAATTAATACAAGGTATTGGAGGCAATAGGTTGAATAGAAGGTTTGCATAAACAAATTGTATGTCAGATATTGGGCTTGGGATGTTACACATGGGATACATATCCTTACATAAGATTGTTTTTCAGAAAGTACATTTTAATTGCATTAATACACTGAAGAGTCATTGATTTATGAAATTGGCTGATAGTTATTAAATGAGTCAATTTTGTGGAACAAGATGTGGTGATTAAAAAAAAAATTTTTTTGAAGTCAGTTTATCTGCAGCATGTGTGTTAGGACCTTTAGGACTTATATCCTATATGCTTACATTGTGCATCTCCACTAGCCTATTTTTCCAGGAGCCGTGGGGGGAGGGAAGAAACAAACATTGTAAGCTGGATCCTGTTACCCTTACTATTCACCATATGTGAAAAAATATTTAAATTCTGATGTCATGTCAGTCACAGCAACACAACCTCCACTACTAGGCAATTTGTGATGCAACACAAAACCCTGCAAAAAGCTCTCTCGGAACCCACTGTAGCAGATCTACTCCAAAACAGCATTAACATCGAAGATCCACAGCAAAATCCTTCCTATGAAAAGGCATCACTGCAAGGGGTCCTAGAACACCAGTACATCTCCTGTTGAAAAGTGCAGATTGGAAAACAAAACGAGCTGGATGGCTATAGATCCCTGCATAGTAGGAGAATCCTTCTAAGTCACACACACATACACAGCACAGAGATCCTCACTAAATACAGAATAAGTAATCACAAATTAGAAATGTGCAAAAGCACTTAACTAGAAACTACAAGAAACCAGGCTCTGCAAGCAGTGCAACTCTGGAAAAAATAGAAACAAATGTAATTCCTCCTGTACTATGCAGAAAACAGATATTAGAGATTCACTTTTCCCAAAACAGAAAGAGAAAATGAGACTTCTCCCTGAAAGAATGAATGGGAAAAACTGTACAATCATCAGAGAAACAGCTATAAGTGGAGAATGTCATATTCTGCCACCAAGCCAGCAATGTTGTCTGATCGGGGACAATACTGTTCATTATCAGAGTGCCGCTGTTTTCTTTATTGTGCTTTTAATACTTTTTATTTTTCTTAATATTATCCTTTGCCTTTCCTTTGTTTTAACCACTTTATGTATGACTTGGGCACCACACGTGCAAGTTGTCCTACCAGTAAAATTTCCTGCCTCTGAAGATGAGTGGCTGGGTTACTACTTCTGTTTCCTTAAGTGGAAAGATGTCATTTTCCTTGCTGTCCCTCCTCATATTACTGAAGTGGGCAGTGAGTGATATTGGCTGTATCAGTATAACCACATGAAGGAAATGCTGCTGATATGGCCAGGGGAGAAATTGTTTTACAGGCAATCTTCTTTAACCAAAATAATTCAAAGCAAACATTGCCCTGTATGTAAGCCAGTTTCAGTGATTGATTGTGTTCAGAAGGCAGAACTGAAACTGACACAAAAAAAAGGGGGGGGGGGGGCGGCTTTAGGTAGATTTTTCTACATCGCAGCTGTCGGAAGGAATTCAAATTATGGCTCGTCTTCATCACGCGTGACTGGCTTTTCCATTAATCTGCCTGTGGGGTAGTTTTATGCACTGATCAGCTTGTGACCACGTACAGCTGAGACTCTGGAGTTGCAGTAATGTGATTTTTACAGACTGTGACAGGACCCTTGTGCGGTTTGCTGTTGGTGTACACATATGGACCTGTGCACTACCGGCCAGGTTCACCAAGTAAGCGCTTCCTCTCCCCCACCCTGTAACGTACCAGAGGCACACATTTATTCCACTGTACCTTAAGCATTGATCTAGCATAAAACTGGGTTGTCATGGTGGAGAAGATGGGTTTCTACCTGTTCTTCAGCATCCATACCTGTAAGGAAAACACTCTTGCATGAAGATGCTCTTGTTGGCTCAGCCAGTGTCTCTCTCTCTCCTTCCAGTTTTTCTTTTGCTTCTCCCTCCATAATCCCATGGCATGTTCATCAGATTCTGCCCCATTATTGCTGAGAGCCACAGTGGTCTAGGAGGAGGAGTCATTCATAGAGGTGTGTGATTGCAGTGGGGTTTTACTAATGGCATTCTGCCTCCCTGGTGTATGTTTACTGAAACTTACTAGACTGTGCATACCAGAAACAAGAGGTGAATTGGACTTCCACAAGCTTTTAGTTGAGTTCTTTGCCCAATATATGGTAATAAAATACTTTTAAAAATTATCAAGCTTGCTGTACCTAGGCTGTTTTACACAGTTGCTCAATGTTGTAATTACTGTGGATTTGGGGGGAAAGATTCAAAATGAATACTAAAGGGTTTTTTTGTGCCTAAGCATGGATCAGGCTGTCATGCAGTATCACTTGTAAGAATGTTGCAGGAAGTTGTTTTTCAGACAACAGCCAACAAGGACTGAACTACACAGTCTGGGTAAACAAATAAGCATGGGGGTAGCGATTACTAGCCTGATACATCACTTTGAATGCGTATACAGCGTTGCTCTCTACTTCTGCAGCAGGGAGAAATGTGGAAAAAAGGATTTATATTCAGACAACATCCAACAAGGCATGGATCTGTGCAGTCTGGGTAAGCAAGCATCGGGGTAACTTGCTTGATGCGGCGGTTACTACCCTTAACCATTAAGCCTTATGCTCACCTTTGATGCAACTCCAACATTACTCTCTGCATCAATGGCAGGAAATTTGAATCAAACAGTTACTGACAAGGGCCCTGAACTTGGTGGTCAGTGAAACAGATAAGTATGGGAAAATAAGTGTGGGAGCTTGCTGGGCAGACTGGATGGGCCAATTGGTCTTTTTCTGCCGTCATTTCTATGTCTATGTTTCTATATTTGCTTGGCTTTGTCCTAGTGTCACACTGTCCTGTCACATGTTACACAGGCACATAGTGATCTTTTTTTCTTTCCTCCTATAAATGGTGCTTAATTATAATTTGAGCACAGATTAAATTTGTGTAGGTACCCCTTCCCCTCCCCGGTAAATCTTTTAGCTGGAGGCCTGAAAACCCACTAGCTGTCCGCCCCCAAGTCATCCCACCTTCAGTGACCTTTCCCCCCGCATCCTTTAGCTCCCTATTTACCCATTGAGCCAGAGCCTTAAATTACTCTTGCTCAAATGCATTACTCTCTTGCCTCCCGTGGTAACCTCTTTCCTCGACTTAAATTCATGTACATAGACCTTTAAGCCTATTGCTCACACAGTAAGCCCTTAAGTATCCTTTATATTTATGAACCTTTTGGCTTTTCGTTCTTATATGTATTATGCTCTTTACCTCCGTTGTAACTCTCCCACCATGTATATGCCTAGCGCTAGGTTCTTGTTCACACTATAATAATGTTGTTTGTATCTCATGTTCTTTGTACTCACCCTAGGCGATAGTTCAGTTCTTATGTAAACCGGTGTGATATGTATTCTATACAGGAACTTCGGTATATAAAAGTTAAAAATAAATAAATAAATAAAACCCTCTTGGGGGAAGGCTTACCTTCAGGGCTCAAGGCATCTTTTACTGGTATGTCATCAAGGACACATTTGACGTGAGATATAGTGTTCTAGTATTTTAACATCTTTTACTGAAACAGTTCAAATAGAAATGTTGCAGTTGTATAGTCTTCAAGCATGTAGAATCTGCAAACAGATACTGAGATTTAGTAAGGGGATCCCCTTACTCCTTTTTCTGGGGTTTAAGGTTCCTTTGTATAGATGCCGGGCTCCCTACCTCCCAAGGACCCTTTTTAGTACCTGATTTTTCCAAAGCTTGACTCTCTCATCCATTCCACCCTCCTTCTGTCCTGGATCAGAGCACTGAATGGGCAATTCTTCTCTCCCTTCTCCTTTCTCCTTTCTACACTTAGTTATTTCTGGACAGGCACTTAACACTCACTCCTCACCGGTCCTGCGTAGATCTTTTTTTTATTCAACCACAACTCTGAACAGGGTCATCTTCCCCATATAGAAAGGCAAACCCAGGGAGAGAGTTCTACTCCCTCAGAGCCGGGGATATTCTCGATCTGCACGGATGAATTTGTCAGAAACTGTTCCTTTATAGCAAAGTGTCAGAAGCACCCCCCGCAGGCCCTCTAGAATCACTATATAGAACTCTGGAGCAGGGGGGACAGAAGCAGGGTTTTCTCCCTTCCCAAACTCCTTCATAGACGAGACTGGACTTCTTTCACATTCAACTCCAACCCCTTACTCAGAGACAAGAGGCTTTGCTGCCCCTGTTTCCCCGATTCCTACCCTTCTGACCAGAATATTCTCTGGCTTCTCTCACCAGGCCCCTGACCTGCACCATTGTGGCCATTCCCAGAGGAAAGTGGTTTAATGCATTTGCTACTCTGTTGCGCTCAATATGTTCTCTACTGGGAGCTGCATAGACCTTAGTGAAGGGACCATAGACCTCTTTGCATAAGTAAATATGAAAACAGGAGGAGGGAAATAAGAGATGGGAAACATTTTTCCTTCATTTTACTACTTATATTTTTTCCCTTTTTTCCTTTATTTTTTTAAGGTTTTCCCTTTGTGCTGTGAGGTTTTTTTTGTCTCCTGTCCTTTGCGTCTTTCCTCATCCATCCTTTCCTTTTTACCATAGTCCTCCTTCCTCCAACATGTTTTCTTTTTCACCTATGTCTCCCAACCTCTGTAGGCTAGAGCAGTGGCCATACCTTTAATATGGGCCTGGCAGCGGGTGCCAGGAATGAAATTTTAGTTGTCCATGTGATCAGGTATCTTGGAATTCTGTTTGTCAGATTATTGATGATGGGGGACGGGGTAGAATAGCAAAAGGCAAAAAATTCATTTAAGCCCTGAAGTGTTTGAAAAGCCGTTTCCTAAAAGAATATTGCATGGTGTCCAAGAAAACCATGAACTAGAGGAATGTGAGTGAAGACTATCAACGTTTTAGGAAAAATGACAATGCAAATATAATAGGGCCTGTACAATATTCAGTTTGCACGTTAGAACCATCTTGCATGCACTAAAATAGTGGGCCATAAAATGAGGCATAATTTTATGTTGGCCCCAATATATTACTTGTGGTCTTGCTAAAATTAAAGTACTCACAAATATAACTGGATATTAGAGAAGAACAATGGATCAGCTTCTTTTGGAAGAAGTCCTCTATGATAAACATAGCATTCTTAAGTATATATTGCAGCTTCCACAATATTGATTTGTTGATGACATGGGTGTGGGCAAGAAAAAGGGGAAATACTGAAAATAGGTCTTTATAGCACACTCCTCTCTGTTAGCAAGCCATGGTTGTGTGAAGGAAGAAACTGCCCAGAAATTGCTGTAATTAGCTTGTCTGTATGTGATCTTGATATAGAGGTAGGTTTGAGTATTTTTATAAGACAAAACAAAACCTTTGATATATTCAAATATGCAATGAAAACTGAAGCTTCCTATGAAAATGAGGATGAGACCTCAGAAAGTGAGTTTGCAAATACTGTAAAAACAGAGCATACATAGAATTAAAATCATAGGTCAAAAAAAATCTCCCAATCATTTTATTGAAAAACAAAATATTTTTAAAAATGTTTGTTTAAATTAAAACACTTACCTTGAGAAAAATCTTCTTGATCATATGCATAGAACACAGCTCCCAAAACGATCGGCTTACTATGGCTATAGAAACAATTGCATGTTGACAGCTAACATTTCACTTGTAGCTGCTTTAGGGCTTAACCTAAACAAAAACAAAAAAACCCATTAATATAATGTATGTATGTATGTAATCATGCAGCATACTTACAGCATTAAATCTTCAGCCAATCCCAAAAGCAAAACTGCTCTCAATCACAAATTTCTTTTTAAAAGAAGCCCAGATATGTGCAGTATTATAAAGGCACTCACTCAAGCTCACATGATGATTCCACATTATTCACTTATTTACAATTGGATGATTATAATAATGAAAACTTGAAACGTTAATTTAACCGTCCCAGGAACCAATTGCTTCAGCCAAAACAAATGTTTTGTGTTATAATAAAATGATTGGGAGGTTTATTTGACCTGTGATTGTTCTATGTATGCTCTGGGGTTTTTTTTGTTTGTTTTGTTTGTTTTTTTTTACAGTATTTGTATACTCCCCTTCTGAGGTGCTTTCCTGCTTTTTGTAGGATGCTTCAGCTTTCATTGTATGAATAATACTTGAATAAATCAGTGAAGGTTTTATTTTGCCTTATTTACATTGCTGTTTCACTTTTGCTTGGCTTTTTTGGTTGGATTTATGAGTTTTTTTATACCAGCAAGGATGGCTGGAATAGAAGCATCATGCGGATACACAATATATTATGGTTATAGTACTGCTCCTTGCTGCCCTATTGCCTTCTGTATTTGTGCCGATCTCTTCCTATCCGTAGCATCACTTCCAATTCCAGTTTAACAGCAGAAAAAGATGCCCTTTTAAAGACCTCTTTAATTTTCCTAGAAACCAGCTAAATGTATGCCTCCTTAATATTTCTTGTAATGCTAGCTTTATTGATATTGTAACCAAATTGATGAATCAGATATAAAATAAGCATAAACATAAGTGACAACAGCGAGTTATTCATAAAACTTACTCATTCACACTACCCATGAATACCGCTTATATACCAAAATCCATGCAAAAAGCCTTAACCCTAGCCCTTAGACTTTAATCATCAGTACTTCACATTCACCATAGGAAATAATTTCTAATCAGAAGTAGCAAGTCTATAGTGCACAAGCAAACAAATTTGCATGAAAAAAACCCAATTTATAAGAATTTTTTTACTCAAAATCCAGTTAAAATGTTTCAAACATTAGACCCAACAAAGGCCTTGTTTCACCTAATTAAAAGCTTCATCAGGGGAGCCATATTCCTAAAAAAAAAAGTTTCCTTTTAGTTGGTATGAAATGAGGGAATTAAGATCTTGTTAGGCTGTTATAAGCCTGTATAGATTTCCAAATGTGTCAAAACTGCTGTTAGTGTAACACATCTTGCACATTAAAATACCCATGATGGAAATTCATGATAGCTTCATTTCACTAGCACAAACGGCTTAACATGCTTCCCATTAATAGAATCCCACAGCACCTTGCTCTTATCTCTTCACAAAAATGCAGTTAAGATCCATGGTGCTCAAAAATATACTGGTGTGATTCAACAGTTCATGTTGAGGCTGCTAATTAAAATGCATATTGCCACTTTCTAAATCCACTGCGTTCAACTGTATAATGGCTGCAATTCATCAGTTCATATCGTGGCTGTTAATTAAACGCATGTTGCCACTATAGAAAAATGAAAAAGCTGTATTAATTCAAACACATTTTCACTCCTATATAAAACAATACCTCAGTTCCTTGTGACCAGTATCCTGTCCCAAACCATTCCCAGCAATACCATTAGTTTCTCTGCCGAATTTAGAATATATTTGTTGTATGCTGAAATCTAGCATTCTTGTATAGATAAGAAACAAGTACCCTGACAGATGATCTGCTCAGTAATTGCTCCATGTAATACAAGTATCTTTTACGGCACTTTTTACATCAGTGATTTCTTCCTTCCTTTTCCTCCATTCCCACATCTCATCAGTCCATATTTTCTGATCTGTTGAGATGGTGACTACGTAACCTAAATAGCTGTTCAGCTGCTTAGCTCTCACCAAGCTTCCCACAAACCAAGAGCATAGCAGCTTATTCCTCCATTTTGTCTCAGTAATATATCTATTCGCTCCAAAATGGCGAGTATCCTATGATGCCAACTCAGCCATAGCAACTATATTTATGGAACATACTTGTGCAAATACCATAATCCTGAGCTTAGAACGTTCTCGAGGACTTAGATGAGTAAGTTAGTAAACAAACATCTCTGTGCTGTTTAACAAGTAAGATACATTAAGCTTTGCTGAAGGTTTTAGGCCTATTGGCATAATTTATCCTAGATTCCATCTTTGCATTATAATTTGTTGTTTTACACTATAGTTGTAGATAACTGTTTTTTAGACCTGCTTGGATTCATACAAATTGAACATTTTGTGTAATGTGTATAACAGATGCCTACCACGTCTGTTAATTGGTTAAGTCTTTGGGGCCGTCTGGCTAGAGATGAATTTGAAATTTAATTCAGCCAAGCTTGAGTTCAATGGAATCTTTGAATTGTCCCCAGATTTGCAAGGCAAATCAGTAACTTTTCTTGGTGGACATGCAGGACAAATCTAGCCACACAAGTGGCTATGACACCCTTTGGTGCTATATGGAACACACACTCCAGAGCTCAGAAAGACCTAGAAGTCTTTTTGAGTATGCATGGATGTTCCCATGTGAACTCTTCAGTCCTCTTTCTTCCATCAAAGGGAAAATAACACTTTTTGCTCTCTCTCAGCTGATGTATTTTTCACACTTTCACTTTTTTCCTTGGCATTTTTGTTTTAATTTAGTTTTGTTGTTTTTCATTTGAGCCTCCTCAAAAAAAAAGTTCTTACCTGAAATAGCAACGTTGAAGAAAAGCTCCAGATCAAGTAAAGACCTTTCAAACGCTGTTCTAAATGCAGGCATAAGATGTCCAGCATTTATCTGCGTGATCTGTCTTTGCTGTCTGGGCTTCACACATGATACAGCTAATTGTTCTAAATATTGAAAAATGTCCTAAGATCACTCATATAGAGAGCTTAAGTTAAAATATCAAATGTAGTCTTCTGACGAGGAGAGAAGCTTAGATATACTGGTACTTAAAAAGGAAAAGTTAATCTCCTAAATGCTATAGTAACAATTCACTGGGCTCCCATGTGGAATATAAGAAAGATAGGAAGAGATCTCCATTGGGATGAGCAACATCAAGACACGCTATGCCAAATCCCCTCTGTGCTGAAAACAAAGGTACCATCCACATCTGATACAGACAGGTCAGCGCCGAAGATCCTTGAGGCAGTAGTTAGCTGCACCATCCACTTTAGCACAAATGTTTAAGGTGCAGACATGTTTCAGCACTAATGCAATTCTTCAGCACAGAGAATCATTTTAAATATCCACATCACCAGTTTTGGTATCACAATCAGATAAGTCTGTGATGCAACAATGCCAGAAAGTCCTGCCTTAATAATAAAAAAAAAAAAAAATGTGGTTAGGTTTTATTCAAAATTGCATGATAAAGATCCCATCTGCTCCACTTCCATCACTAATAATGGAACTTATTCTGGAAAGGTGTTCAACTAAACTACAATCTGTCACTGATTTCTCCTTCTCAAAAACCTCTCTAAACACACGAGAAGAAACCTCATAGTTTGGCATTAAGGGATAAAGCCATCTTCCAGAGCAGCTTCAGTATTAATCTTGGATTCTGATGAAGAATCATTTATCATTTGAAACTCATTCCATCCAGTTCCTTGAAGATTCTGTAGGTTTACCATCTGGACCATCACTGGGACCAAGTACTATACTAGATAACATGTCTTGCCCAGCTTTTATTCTAAACATGGTGGGTTTAATACCATTTAACTTGGAGGAAGAAAAATCTTCCAAGGAGGAATTTTCTGGAATGCTGAAATTTATACAACCACCTAAAGAAGTAATGGCTGTTCCCATGCATGCAGCCCCCTCAAAACCTTCAGTCAAAAGCCTGGCAAGAACCTCTCAACATGCTGCCAGCAGATAAGAAAATAGATGTAAGATATAAAGTTGAGCAATGTCCAGAGCAGAAGAAAATTCATTTCCCTCATGACTCCATGGTTTTGGGAGCAGCCTTAAAATAAAGACAACCAAAACGCATTCCATTATTACACCTGGAAAAGATGCTAAATTATTGGCTACTGCAGGTAAAAAGATGTTTAATCAGCAATGCTACAGTTGAGGATTTCAGCACACTAATTTCAAACTATTCAATATTTGTACAGTATTTTGCAAAAATTACATAACAGCTCTGAGCATGCAAGATTTACACTGTATATTAATGATGCAAAAGAGGGTATAGAACATGTAATTGTTGATCTATGATACCTATGATTCATTATCCAGGTCAATAGCAATAGGGTCCAGAAGACTCACATGACTAAAAATATCATGTCTAAAAGAAGATATGCTTATTTGTTTAATATGCTCCTTGTTATACCTTTTGCTTAATTGTTAAGAACTTTGATTTTGATGATTTTATTTTTGTAATCTCTTAGCCTCAGGTACAAAAATTTTAGATTGTAAGCCCTTTTAGGGGATAGTGAATTACCTATTGTACCTTATTGTAAACTGATGTGATATCTTTTTGAAATGAACATCGGTATATTAAAATTGTAAATAAATAAATAAATGCTTGAACAGGTTAGCTGTTGTCCCATGGGAAGGAGAGAATATATTTTGGTGACAAAGTAAAAGAAGCTATAGATATGATTAAAGATCATTGCTCCACTTGTTCCATAGATGCTGCAGTTTGCAATCTTCACATAAAAAATTAAACAATCTTTCAGAAAACGCTGAGATTGATATTGTCACTTAACTGGCTAAGTTGAGCTGTCTATTTCGCTGTGCTCAGTAGCTGCCTCTTAGCTGGCTAACTGTTGATCTACCTAAACAATTGGATAAGTAAGGGGCAGGATGGAAACGTTCTAGGACAGATATTCTCATGCTCTCGCTCTTCTCCTTCTCCCTTCCCAAGCCCAGAAATTTTTCACAAATTGCGTTACGACCATTTCGGGCATTTTGCACAACTTACCACCAAGAAAAAAAAAATGTAGTTATTTCCAGCGTTAAAATCATGCAATAGCATAATGCATGCTACTGCAAGTGTGATACTGCCCCTCATTTTCATAAATCCTGCCCAAACTCCTCCCTGATCCCACCCCTTCCAAAAATGTGCATTTGTGCCATGCACTACAGTTATCGTATGCATTATGGCATTAATGCATGTGTTAATGCAATAATGCATTTTGATGAATGTCCCTGTTAGCCAAATAGCTGTCCCTACACTTATCCTGCTATCATTATGCTTATTTGCCAGTATTTTATTTATATTTATTCAACTGTACGGGGTGGCTATGGCACACTGCTGTTATTCGGTTTAAATATAGCTCTTCTGTTTTTCCCCTACTTATTCTCTCTACCTTTATATTCTGTTAATGTCACACCCAGTATCTACGTTATATATGCCAAGCTTATCTCTACCCAGGTTCCCTTCTCACCTTGCACCCTCTAATCTGTAATGTCACTCAGTATTCTACTGTATCTACTTCATATGTATTTTGTTATAAATATCTAATGTGAATTTTGCATTTTGTTATAAATATCTAATAGAGATGTGAATCGGAACTGAAATCCGACCCGATTCTGGTTCCTTTTTGAGGGCTTGATAAAGAGAAAACAATTTATTGCATGAGTGACTTGTTTTTTCTTTTGGTACTAATTTTGTTTTCTTATTTTTTATCTCTATTTACTGTACAAGTTGCTTTGCTTGCTTGTGTACTTGTAAAATGGTAAATAGAAAATTTTTAAAAAGTTGGCCTCCTAAACTTATCCAGCTAACTATAAGATGGCCGAGCATATTCAGAAGCATAGCCACACAACCGAATATATCAGCCAGATTAGCTGTTTATTCAGCTAATTTGTTCAGCCAAATAACAGTTGAATATTGGTTTCACTATTGCTACTTCTGCAGAAAATATCTGCCTTACCCCTATTACAGGCAAAGACCAGATACAACAGTTAAAACAGCAGCAAAAAAAAAAAAAAAAAAAAGATCTTGTCCCAGCAAGAGAACTCAGAGAGCTATCCAACAGTTCATACAAATATCTGGTCTTCTGTTTTGACTATCATGACCATTTTGAAGACTCTTCCAGCAAGGGGAAGGCTGCAGCATTTCACATTCAATGATCCATGGTTTCTGAAGAGAGGTCACAAAGGTTATCACCTAAATTTTCTGGAACTACCACCAGACATTCCTCCATATCTACCACCCCTAGATCAAATACTTCTGCTGGAAGAAACTGTCATCAGAGGAAATAATTTTGATGGGACACAGTTAAATGCCTTCCAGGATCCTCAGCCAGTAGAAATACAAATTAGATAGTCATTCTACTTATAGAAGAAAGTAGACACTCAGACATCAGTGTTATCTTACATCTGAGGACCAATGACCTTGCTAGAAATGGTATCCTTGCAGTATAGAAAGATTTCCATAATCTAGGGAAGAAGTGTAGAGACACATTAATGACCAGATGTATTCCACACATTAAGAAAGGTGGAAAGAAGGCAAAACGATCACCGGCATGATTAAAAAGGGAGGTGAAAAGAAGCTATTTTAGCTAAAAGATCTTCATTCAAAAATTGGAAGAAGGATCCAACAGAAGAAAATAGGATAATGCATAAACGTTGGCAAGTTAAATGTAAGACATTGATAAGACAGGCTAAGAAAATTTGAAAAGAAGTTGGCCGTAGAGGCAAAAACTCACAGTAAAAACTTTTCTAAATGTATCTGAAGCAGAAAGCCTGTGAGGGAGTCAGTTGGACAGTTAGATGCTCAAGGGGTTAAAGGGTAAATTAGAGAAGATAATCGCGGAAAGATTAAATGCTTTTTTTGCTTCAATGTTTACTGAAGAGGATGTTGGGGAGGTACCCGTACTGGAGAAGGTTTTCATGAGTAATGATTCAGATAGACTGAACCAAATCACGGTCAACCTAGAAGATGTGGGAGGCCTAATTGACAAACTGAAGAGTAGTAAATCACCTGGACCGGATGGTATACACCCCAGGGTTCTGAAGGAACTCAAAAATGAAATTTCAGACCTATTAGTAAAAATTTGTAACCTATCATTAAAATCATCCATTGTACCTGAAGACTGGAGGGTGGCTAATGTAACCCCCATATTTAAAAAGGGCTCCAGGGGCGATCCGGGAAACTACAGACCGGTTAGCCTGACTTCAGTGCCAGGAAAAATAGTGGAAAGTGATCTAAATATCAAAATCACAGAACATATAGAAAGATATGGTTTAATGGAACAAAGTCAGCATGGCTTTACCCAAGTCAAGTCTTGCCTCGCAAATCTGCTTCACTTTTTTGAAGGAGTTAATAAACATGTAAATAAAGGTGAACTGGTAGATGTAGTATAACTGGATTTTCAGAAGGCGTTTGACAAAGTTCCTCATGAGACTTCTAGGAAAAGTAAAAAGTCTTGGGATAGGTGGCAATGTCCTGTTGTGTATTACAAACTGGCTAAAAGACAGGAAACAGAGTAGAATTAAATGGAAAATTTTCGCAGTGGAAGGGAGTGGGCAGTGAAGTGCCTCAGGGATCTGTATTGGGACCCGTACTTTTCAATATATTTATAAATGATCTGGAAAGAAATAAGAAAGTGAGGTAATGAAATTTGCAGATACAAAATTGTTCAGAGTAGTTAAATCACAAGCAGATTGTGATAAATTGCAGAAAGCCCTTCTGAGACTGGAAAATTGGGCATCGAAATGGCAGATGAAATTTGATGTGGATAAGTGCAAGGTGATGCATATAGGGAAAAATAACCCATGCTATAGTTATACAATGTTAGGTTCCATATTAGGAGCTACTACCCAAGAAAGAGATCTAGGCGTCCTAGTGGATAACACATTGAAATCATTGGTTCAGTGTGCTGCAGCAGTCAAGAAAGCAAACAGAATGTTGGGAATTATTAGAAAGGGAATGGTTAATAGAACGGAAAATGTGATCATGCCTCTGTATCGCTCCATGGTGAGACCCCCACCTTGAATACTGTGTACAATTCTGGTCGCCGCATCTCAGAAAAGATATGGTTGCGATGTAGAAGATACAGAGAAGGGCAACCAAAATGATAAAGAGAATGGAACAGCTCCCCTATGAGGAAAGACTAAAGAGGTTAGGACTTTTCAGCTTGGAGAAGAGACTGCTGAGGGGGGGGATATGATAGAGATGTTTAAAATCATGAGATGTCTAGAACGGGTTAATGTGAATCTGTTATTTACTCTTTCGGATAATAGACGAGAGGGCACTCCATCAAATTAGCATGAGGCACATTTAAAACTAATCTAAGAAAGTTCTTTTTCACTCCGCGCACAAACTCTGGAATTTGTTGCCAGAAGATGTGGTTAGTGCAGTTAGTATAGCTGTGTTTAAAAAAGGATTGGATAAGTTCTTGGTGGAGAAGTCCATTACCTGCTATTAATTAAGTTGACTTAGAAAATAGCCACTGCTATTACTAGCAACAGTAGCGTGGAATAGACTTAGTTTTTGGGTACTTGCCAGGTTCTTATGGCCTGGATTGGCCACTGTTGGAAACAGGATGCTGGGCTTGATGGACCCTTGGTCTGACCCAGTATGGCTTGTTCTTATGTACCATTGCCTTTTTGGAAGTATTAACTGTTCATGGGAAGGAAAACTGTTATGTTTCTGGCTCAAACATGGTGTAAAACAAGTGGATTTGGATACTTTGGAGGCTGGTCCCTGTATGGGGCAGTAAAGGATTATATAGTAAGAATGGTCTACATTTGTCCTTGGCAGGAAAGAGGATGCTAAGCGAGAAATTCAGAGAATATACTAGGCATTTAAGCTAGAAGGCGGGAGTGGCAGGAGGTGGCCTGTGAAATTGTCATGTCACCCACAAGCAATATAGACATTGGGAGAAGAAGAAAACAAAATTAATCTGCTCAAAATAGCAGAAACGTTGACTAGGGAGTGCAGCAAACCAAAGTAGAAAAGTTGGAAAGCTATGACCACAAATGCTTGTTGTCTGGGCAATAAAATCCCAGACCTGCAGGCCCTGATGGTGGAGGCAGACTTGGACAACATTGCTGTTACAGAGACATGGTTTATGGAGTCTCATGATTGGGATATGGCCATCCCCAGCTACAACTTGATAAGGAAGGACAGAGGATAGAGACTGGGGAGGAGTAGCTCTTTATGTCAAAATCAATATCCAAGTAAGTGAAATGCAAGGGATATTGGGTAGGGACGAAGTATAATAGCCTGTCCTAAAGTATAATATATAAAAAAGTAAAATTAAAAAAAGGTTGATGCATAGTGCTAAAGTTAACACACACATTCATGTAAATGAAGAAGCTGATGGAAATTAGGTCCTAGTGAACATGAACCAAATTACATGGTATGCTTTTCCTCCACAAACTAGTTTGCGTTAACTTGGTTCGAGGCAGGTGGTCAACGTTTCAGCATGCGTGCTATTTCACATGCTCAGCTAACAGGATGCATTGTGGGTTTTATGAGAGGCAGGAAATGTGACTGCTGGATTCAGAGGAGTCTAATTATGGAATTGGGAGGGGGGGTCTGTAAAAACCAAACAAAGCTTTCATGTGTAATGGACACTACGGTCACATTACCATTAAGTCCTGGGTATTCCTGTATTCAGAAAGTTTAGATTGGAGAAAAGGGGAGGAATTATTCGGTGCAGCCCCTCCCTTTGATGACCAGCCTCCTGTGACTTAACAAAAAGAAGCTTGTAGCAGTGAGCACTGGGGGCATTGTAGTTGAGTTGGGAGAAAGCTCTGGAGATTTTTCCTTTATTTGGGTTTTGGACCTACCCTTGGACCTGTAAATTCCTGAGCAAGGTTGAGGGAGCATCCCTTTCAGTCCACTATCTAGGACTGTTCTTCAGGCTTTGAAAGCTTTACTTTGTAAGAAGACTGTGAGACCTCCTGGGTGTTGCTTGTGATGACTGCATGGGGAACCCTCTCCCTGGGGGGCCCAGGATAGGGAAGACCTGCCCCACTGTGACCTTCCAAGGGATTCAAGAAGGAAATAAAGTGAGGCATATCTAGAAGGACTGAGGAGAGCTGTGGGTAAAACCAGATTTGAGTTGCATCTGAGGACCCCACTTGGAATCTTCACCCCCTGGGAGAGAGATTTGGGATTTTCTACCGAGACTGGGTAATACATTTTTGGCCAGTTGGAAGGGTTTTTTCTGTCCCATCAAGGATGCCCTTATCTACCTGGGAACCTCAATAATTCAAGCCCTGGATGGTGAGTGTTTTCCTTGCACAGGTAGAGGAAAAACAACTGTAACAATAACCTGTGGAAACCATATTTTCATCTGATTACCCATCAGTAAAGATTTTGGTTTTGGACACTAAACCCAAGGTCTCCGGTGTATTCTTTCTGGCACCTAGCATCCACAGTGTTGGGAAAAGTGTATCTCTCCTGGGGAACAGACATAGTCACCTCTGTCACATTGAGCCCTGAATATACATCCCCCCCCCCCCCCCCGACAAAAGACAGAAGAAAGAGTTAGCCAGTGAGTGGTTCCAGCACCAAAGAGTGATAAGTACTTTAATGAGTGCAGCTCTCCCAGGGTGGGGTTACAGATGTATAAAACAAATCCCAAAAGTCACTCTGCAGAATGATTTTAGTTTTAAATGGCTATTTTTTAGGTAGCCAGTAGCAAAATGGGGAGGATAGTTATTACCTGAGTAAATCCCTGGGGCTAAAAATTGCTCTTCACGATCCCCGAGGGGGCGTTAAGATGACCGCCAGGTAGCAGCGCGCTTCTGCTGTTCCTGCTCGTTCCTCAATATTGTTACTTCGTTTTTATTGGAATGCCCCCGAAACGTAAAGGGAAGGTGAGGGCCTTTCCCTCAACACCCAGCTGGACAACGTACCATCTTAGAAACGGCGCAACTTTACCCAAAAGGAGAGACGCTGATCCCTGCTGACGGGGACGCGAAGGAAGCCGCTACCTCGTCTGGGGAAATAACGCTCAGCCCTCCGGAGTTAAGGGTTCCACAGGCAATTTCGTCCTCGATGCCGTCTGCGGCTGTGTTGGAGGACTCGAGCGGAGGGCGCAGCTGCGATGGTGGAGGCGGAGAGTGAGACATCGGGGCTAAGTGGCAGCACTGCTTGGAGAGAGGCGGGAGCACAGGGGATGGAAGGATTTGAAAGCGGTAAGATAACTTTCATTCCTGTTTCAACAATAGACACTTCTAAACCTGTTGGTGCTCAAGAACCGCAATCTAAGATAGTGCCTCCATTGAAGCCGCCTGTGATAACCTTGGACACAATTTGGGAGCTAGTTGCCCAACAAAATGTGGCGCTCCAGACCTGCATGACGCAGATTTCCCAAATTTCCTCTAGGATGGACTTAGTGGCTCTAGACCACGATAAGAAAATTAAAGAACATGGGGAGAAAATTCAGGTATTGGAAAACCAGATAAAAAAGTGTCAAGCTGTGCAATCCACTACAATCATTGACTGTAACACTCTTAATAGGAAAATAGAAATGTTGGAGAATCGTTTTAGAAGATTCAACTTAAGACTCTTAAATTTTCCTAAGATTGTAGGAGAACTGCCAAGAACCACGCTACGGAGGTATTTTGTAGAAATTCTACAAATACCATCGGAAGAAATACCGGCATTGAATAAAGTTTATTTTCTACCATACCGGCAAATAAGAGAAAATAGGATGAATATCCAGCTTGATATGGCCAACCTGACAAATTTCCTGGAATCATCGGCAACAGAGATCGTGGAACGAGCCACTTTATTAGTTTCATTCATTTATGAGAAGGATATTGGGACAATAATGAGAAATTACTTCTTAAATATGGAGACCCACTTTATGGGGCAATTTGTCCAGATCTTCCCAGATCTGGCTAAAGCCACACAGGAACGCAGGAAAGGTTTCTTGGTATTAAGGCAGGAAATTAGAGCTCTGGGAGCGACTTTCCAGCTTAGATACCCATGTAGATGTGTTGTAAAGTTTAATAATTCCACAAATGTTTATTTCCTGCCGGAACATCTTAAAGCATGGCTTAGCTCCCAAAGAAGGGTGATAGATACTTTATCACCCATGATTAGTCCGATTACTTAACCAAAATTAAGATGGGAAAGTAAATACCTGGCTAAGGCTAGTTTCTTTTCTTTTTTCTTTATGACGATGTAAACGCTTCCTATTATTTGTACTCCGCCTCTTATATAACTTGTGGGCTAATTATTAAGATTGAAATTTCCTATGTTTAAGGTTTTAGCAGTTAAAATTTTCTTTAATACTGAACAAAGATTGCAATGCTTTGTAATTAATAAAAATGAATAAATTAAAAATTTAAAAAAAAAAAATTGCTCTTCACTCAACAGCTAAATCTGACTACAGAGTTTGACAAGGTGTCTGGATTTAACCACAGGAATAAAGAGATGATATTGTGGGAGGGAAAGTGCCCATCAGAATATTTTTGTTTTTTGATTCCCATGTACGTTTTCTCGTGCAGATTCTGCATGCAGTTAAAATAGGTGCAAAGTCTCGCAAAAGCAAATCTATGAAAGGAAACTATCCACCTAAGAGTGCGTACATAATTTTTTGCACACCTTCCAATATCACAGAATGGAGGCCATAAACTGGAAAGTTAATGTCATCAGAACTGAGAAATGACCAGGCTCCACAGGGGCCTTTAGTGATTGGGAATTGGATGTAAAATGTTTCAACTTTGGTATTATGCTGCATTGATGTTGTGTGTGCAGTCACAGTATGCATAGGTAAGCCATTAAAGGATACGGTAAATAATTAACAGAATTTACATGGATACAGTGGATAAGAAGGTATTCTCTGCCCCCAGAGCAACTCTGGTTTCTGTGAATGGTCCTATTAGAGCTGATCCAATTGTGTTCCACAGTGTGTGAGTTACTGCATATAGATACAGAAGCCAAATTCCTAAGCTTATATGTTAACTAAAATATAAGTACTATTTATTTATAAATGTATTTGTGAGCCTGTTAGCTTCCTGCTGCTCCTTTGAGGTTCCAGCTAAATTGGATCCAGTCTACAGTTGTGTGCAAAAGATAAAGCACCCCTGGTCAAATTGTATGTTTTAATTAATCTTTTAAGTGAACACAAGCTGACAAACCTCTACATGGTATGATGTTAAACACAACATTTTTCTGCAATATTTAATGCAAAAGTACTATTTGCTGATTTTAACAGATTGATAATAAAGTGAATATGGCATGTTCAGAGTTTGGACATTCTTCCAGTTGATTCATTACTACCTTAAAATTAAAAAAAAAGTAGGCCCGAAATTTGACTCATTAGGCCTTCAGTTAATTAGATGAAGAGAATTCCACGGTTGAACAAATATATTCTACTGTCTACTTTCAATAACCTTAGTCTCCCCTAAGCAATTGTCTGAGCAGTTGAAAATGAAGATAATTCAGTCTTCCAAAGCAGGGGAAAGCTATGAAAAGCTCTCTAAATGTTTTCATTTAACAATGTCAACTGTCAGAAACATAAAATGGAGGCAGTGGCTGAAAGGCCGGCATGGACAAGTCTATGGGGCCAGCCCCAATGGACATTGCTGACAGGGAAAATAGGCACCGGGACCTATCCCAATGAATGCCATTTGCAGGCGGCCAGGCCCTACAAGTGTAAGGGAAGGGAAAGGAGGGGAAAGAAAGAGAAGGGAGTGAGGGGAAGGAAAGGAAGTGAGGCTTAAAGTGAGGCTGAAGTAATGTGAGAGGAGAATGGGTTGAGTGAAGGTAAGGGACCTACCTCATGGGGTTGGGGGGAGCACAGGGTTACCAACTTCTGAGAAATCTAGAAATATTACTAAATTTAGAAAATGATCTGCACCCTTCAGAAGCCCACATGGATAATGTGTGGGTTGTTTGGCTGATGGAGATACGTTGGTTGTGGGTGGATGTTAGAATGTATACAGGGATACGTGTTGGAATCAGGAGGAGTTTGGCTGAGTAGTAAAGCATAGAAGCTTAGTTTATCTTGTTTTTGTCTTGTTGATTGTTACTTTTTGTATAAGACACTGCAGAATTGCATACTGGTTGTAGAATTGACATTGTATTTGTATGCTTTGTCTGTGCTTTGTATATTTTTGTATTTTAGCATTTGATAGCATATCCTTGCTTTTTTAATTGTAATGTGCGTTTGTTGCAGAATAAAGTATCTTAACATACCAGTAATATTTCTGGTTTTTTATTATCTGCACGTATCTGTTCATGATATATTTGGAGTTTGTTTTCAAAGAATTTGTGACTTTTAAATACCACGGAAGCGCTTTACTTTATTGAATTTTTTGCCACGATACACCTATGTGGGGATAAACACTTTAGTGTGGCAGCTTCAGTTCGTTTAGCTGTTAAAAAAAAAAAAACAAAAAACTCTTGAGTTTAAAAACCAAAAAATTAAGTAAATATAGAAATAAAGTAAATATAGAAATAAAGTAAATGGACCATTCACCTGTAATAGGAGTTTGAATGACAGACAAACTCATTGAGTTGTAGGTCCTACAAACAAATACATGTGTGCTACTGCAAAAGTGGTTATAATATAAATGAAAATTAATTTGACCAGCGAAACCTATTTTTGTTTGTTACATTTGTGAGGGTTTCTGGAATACGTTGGGTAGTAGGGCGTTTTTGTTGTGATTTTTATTATCTGCAACACCCCTGTGAGCCCTGTTCCCTTCCTTCCCCAGCCTTTGAAATCATCCAAACAGCCAGACAATGCCATTCCCACCCCCACACCCCCCAGCACCCTTGATTTTAAATTTCCTATGTGGCCCTTCCCTTGAAAACTTTGGGGACCCCTGTCTAAAATGTGCAAAACAAAATCTTGGTAAGCCTGAGTCTTGTGCTTTTTGAGCTGATGAAACTAAAATTGAATTGTTCAGCCACAACCACACAAGATATATTTGGAGAAAAAGGGTGAAGCATTTGAAGAAAAGAATGCCTTGACAATCTTTTAAGCGTGGGAATGGATCAATTATGCTTTGGGGTTGCAGGGCAACCAATGGCGCAGGAAATAGTGTGCGGGTGGAAGGAAGAATAGATTCAACGAAATATCGACGACACCTAGAAGAAATGTCCCACTGTCTGTGAAGAAACCAAAGTTGAAGTTGGATATTTCAGCAAGGCGACAATCTGAAAAGTACCCCAAACTCAACTGTAAAGTACTTACAGGAAAGAAAAGGAAAGTTTCTCTGCGTAACGGACCCAATTGTAACAGACATCAATTCTGATTTGATGTAAGTTCAGAGTTTCTTGTTTATTGTCTACTGTTCTATGTACACCATGTCCATGATAGTTCCAATTCTGGTTATCTGTAAACCGAAGCGATATGTACTAGTACATGATCTTCGGTATATAAAAGTCTTTAAATAAATAAATAAATAAATTGTCCGGCGCAAGCACAAGGCACAATATGTGTGGGGCAGCCGAAGACAGCCCCGAAGAGTTAAAAATCCGAGACAGGCCAGGAGGAGGAGGGAAGGGAGATGGAGATAGAATTAAAAGGAGGGTCCTTAGGGAGGGACAGGTAGCATGGGGGTGGTGGATGGCAGGAGAGTCATTCCCATTGACCACCAGGGAAATGCGATTAAAGGGGCACCCGCACCAGGAATCCCACCTTTCTGCAGCAGCAACCATACTGGCAGCATTTTTCACTCACCCACCCCCTCCCAACAAGGTAGGGAAGTTAGGTAGTCGCTGCGCAGGCAGGGTGTGGGGGCGGTGTGACCAGGACGATGATGAGGGCAAAGCAAGAGGAGTCCTCAATGGGAGTAGCCTTCAACAAGTGCTGAGACCCGGCGATTTGGGTCGGAGAGAATTCCACCCTTCGCTTCAATGGTGGGGGGCAGCAAAGAACAGGAAGCAGCAAGTCGGGGGCCCCGGCCATGACACGTGCCAACGGACTGTGGCTTCAACGGCCGGGATTGCAAAGATGTGGAGCAGAGAAAGTCATGGTGCTACAGTATGGTTACCCCAACCCCTCCTTGCACAACAGATAGCTTAGTCCGAAGTATGTTATTTCTATGAGTTCTGATTTGATGTAAGTTTGCCTTGTTTTGATTAAGCTTGTGTTGTGGCCATAATTTACTCACATAAGTGTTTCAATATGGTGGACAAGTCTGGCGTCTTCATTAACTAGACCGACCAGTAAGCAGGCACGGCGGGGAATGGGCTTTGAGGCTTACACCTACCTATATTGAGGTTTTGAAATGGCCTTCACAGTCTCCAGACTTGAATGTTGTTGAAAATGTACGGGGAGATCTCAGACAAGCAAGGAGACCCAAGAATATTTCTGAGCTAAGAGTTCTGCAAGAGAGAATGGGAAAAAATTCCAAAAGTAAGAATAGAGGGATTCTTAGCTGGCTACAGTAAGCATTTGGAAGCTGTTATTTCTGCTAAAGGAGGTGTTGCAAAGTGCTAACAAGGTGCACACACTTTTGCATGTGCCATTTTTCTCTTTTTTTCTGAAGTATGAATCTGTAAAAATTTAGCAAATTGTAATTATGTATTAAAACTTTCAGAAAGATGTTTAACTTTCTCCCATGTAGAGGTTTTGTCAGCTTCTGTTCACTTAGAGATTCATTGAAACATAGTTTAACCATGATGTCTAAACTTTTTACACACAACTGTATACAGAGACCATGGCACAATAAATCTTCCTTTGCAACTACCTGGAGTTGCTTTTGCTGTCCCCTTCCTGCTTTTTCACTAAGGAAAGCATGGAAGGAAATATATTTTCTGGCAACTGGTCAATGCATCCAGCATAGCAGGTTTTAAGAGGTTTGGACAAGATCCTGAAGGACAAATCCATAATTTAGCTAGGAATACTTGGGAAAGCCATTGATTATTCCTGTGAGCTACTGGATACTTGTGACCTGAGCTTGCTGCTGTTGGAGATGGAACGCTGGGCTTGATGGACCTTGGTCTGACCCAGCATGGCATATCTTAGGTTCTTATGGCTTGGATTCTTTTAAACCAAAGTTAAGTCTTGTTTTTGCAGCCTTGTTTTGATGAGTAAAACAAATGTCAGTGCCATCTCTCCTGTTTTTAATCTCCTTCTGTCTGTCTAAAATATAACAGTAATAGTCTTGGGACATATACCACATATTGTGATTCTAGAGCCAAGTACTCGTGTACTGAGCCTGCCAAGTAGGTGTTGTTTGATAGCTAAGATTCCCTACCCCTATGCTTCCCTTATCCCAGGGACTATGAATACTTCCTCCGCAGCATCTGCAGCCTGAGTTGGCCCAAGGAGAAGCTTGTCTATGAAGTTAAACCTGGATTTCTTACGAAATATACAGCACTGCCAATGAGCCATCAGGCTGGCCTGCTTGCATAAATTTTAGAAGTACACTGAAAAACGCATGCATCTGTTAGACACATGGTAACATGCACACACATACATATATTGAATCAGAAGTCCTAAACTTATGAGCATTAGCACATCAAAGTTGAGGCCTTGACAATTGACACTACTACTCAAAAGTTTCAAACTTGTTCTAATTTAACATTTTTTTTATTTGGGAAGAATAAAAGCATTTCTTTTGGTGATCTTTAGCCTCTAACTAGGGGAAGGCAACTCCAGTCCTCACCATGCTGTGCAGCCTGGTCATCTCATGAATATTCAGTGTTGATATCTTGAATACTTAACCAACTTGAGGCTTTTGAGGGACCAGAGTTGCCTACCCTCTTCTCTAAACTGTCAGTCAGCTGCAGTTCTCTGGGGCCTCCTGCAGTTTTTGGAAATCCTTATGGATACAAATAAGGAAAAAATGTTAATTAAAAATGTAGCCCTTAAATTAAAATTTCTACTAATGCTAGATTAATCAGGAGATGTATTTAATTATAAAAATGGTGCACATGAAAATATGTTTCTGTATGTAATGGTAGACCTCAAAATCAATACAAATCCACTATGCTGCATCTTCAGGAGCAGCTCCATATTGACTATCCTTCTGCTTGGGGTTTGATTTCAGCACTATCTCAAAACAACCAGTGAACTAACTAAAATATTGTCTAATTTTTCTGGTTAAATCAGGAATTGAAGTATTTTCCTGTTTATTTACCTTAGATAGAATACTGGTGTATTGGATCAACATGGGCTGTGTCAAATGAGCTTAAGGAGTTTCAAATACAGGCCTAAAAAAATCACCTTAAGCTATAGTACGTTTGAGTGAGAATTCTCGTCTCCCTCCTCATCTCGGTAACTCCAGGTCATGCGAGAGAACAAATGACTGCTTCTATACGTTAAGACAGAGCTAAGATGCTAAACTATTTGTTGCCTGCTTACTTATCCCTGTAATAAAAATGCAGCTTCCTTTTTTAATGTTTTCATTGGAGGTGGCTGTACTTATTTCAATGCTGAGTAACATTGGGTATCACATAAGACACATGCCTATAAACATAGCTATGTATGAATAGGGCTTCAGTCCATTTTTACATTGTACAGTGCATACATGGGGAATGAATGTACCTTTGTGAGAAATTAAACCTGGATTCATAGTGGACATCTTAAGTGTTATCAAAGAAAAATCAGCTGTTGCTGGATTTCTGGGCCTATGTATTGGGTGGAGGAGCCATTTTTGGACTTGTGCAACCTTATACAATAGATGCAGCACAGACTCTGTTGTATTAAACCGGGGAGAAGCTGCTGTTCCTTTGGCATTTATTTATTTATTTATTTATTTATTTAATATATTTCTATACCGGACTTCATGAATGGGATTCATATCAATTTTAATAATAACTTAATTTTCAATGTTCAATTGTAAAAACTCCTGTTTTATTCTTATTCTGATCTATGTAAACCGCTAAATGTAGCGACAGTTATTGTTCCTTGTGAACCGGGGTGATATGTATATTATACAGGAACCTCCGGTATATAAATCATTTAAATAAATAAATAAATAAATATCAGGCTGGTTTACATGGAACTTGGGGGATTAACAAGTGTAACCAAACAAGAAGGCAGAAACAAGCAAAGTTACATATAACAAGGGGATTGAACTTGGGGGCTATAGTAGCCAGGAAGTAGACAGAGAGGAATTAACTACATATAAATAATATATGACGGGTTAAGAGATTAGTGAACATCCCATTCCTTGGGCTGAGTCTGACGTGATATTTTAAGTGACATTTTAAGTTAGGGGAAGGCTTGGAGGAACAGCCACGTCTTAAGTTTTCTTCCTTGTAGCTTCTATTGTACATGATTGCATATGCCATCCAGCACCCTTCGTGTCATCAGCCTTGTATCGAGGAGTCATCAGGTCAGCAAAGGCGAGAAGGGGGTTTTCAGTGTCCAGCACTCTATACGTCTTACAGAGGCAATATCTCCTACTCCCGCCAGACACTGGAAAGTCCTGCTCTTTTATACCGTGCCGTAAACAAGTGTGCGTGCAAGAGAGAAATGATTGATCACTATCCCCCCTCCCCCCATGTTATGTATCAACAGTTGCTACTACCCAGTCTGATTCATCCTGTCCCTGGCATGTAGGCGGTTGATCAGACCACCGTATTCCTGACAGGGAGCCAGAAAGCTGAGTTGCACAACCTGTTTAACAAGAACATGTTTATTCTATATAGTTGGCAAGGGGGAAAGTGTATTGATACTAAATTTACACTATTTACAGTTAAAAGGGCTGGCACCTATACAAAATATGAACCAAAGCAAGCAGAAAAGTAGCAAAATAACTGCCTGGCTTTTGAATGCAGAGCAAGAATTGTTAGACGTTGCAAGACAAAGGTGAACAGTAATCCCAGCAGACCTGATGTTAACACAATCCAGCTACTGAAGACCTACAGCTAGCATAGTGCTGCATTGGTCAGTGACCACACTCTTCAGTGCATATTTTCCAGGACCAGCTGCTCTCCCTGAGAGGGGGGCTCAGCAGGCCAGCTAGCTTCCCCTCAGGCAGGCCAAGGGGCTTCACTTCAGCAGCTAGCTCAGGGTGCCTCTGGCTGGCCTCTTTCATTGGTAGTAGCCCCTGCCCCTTTCACACCACTGCCTCCATTTCCACATGGGGTAGCGGTGGAGCATCGTGGTCTGAATGCCTTTGAGGGTAGTGTTTAGGTCCTTGATAGCAGCTGTAAATTCATCAAATCCTTGCTTCAAGACCACTGCAAGTTGTTGCTGGCTATCATGATGCAGATGACTGATTCCGGTACCCACAGATTTCACAGCATTGTGCCCCAGGCTGGCATGGCTTTGCTGTGCGGCTGGTATGGGATTCCTGAGATTGTCCTCTTCACCCTCTGGCTGAGGATCAGGTTCCCAGGATCCCCTCACGTTCAGGCACACTAGTGCCAAGCATAGGAGACGGTAGAGGTGTGACAGGCGAGGCGGACAGGGAAGTATTAAGGTAGCACCTGCCGGGTCCTCATGGCAGTAGGTGAGAGTCTGTTTATATTCAGTTGCCCATCTCTCAACCCTTTCTAAGGAGTCTTCCTTGGAGATACCTTGAATCTTAGCTTCAGAGACGGGCACCCGTGAAGCATGAAGATCTTCTAAATAACTCGTGTCCAGATACTCAGGGACCACGCAACTGTTCATGAGATCCCTGAACTGTGTCTCTATCTTGGTGAGAGCGATGGGGCATGGCTGTCGTCTTCGGCGGTGTTGCTTTATCAGGGTCACTTTCTTGTTGAGTTTACTGCAGATGACATAATACCGGCACCTACACTGTTCAATGTTTCGACGAGCAACTCCTAGGCTGCTGACTGCGCTTGCAATGCCTCTCCAGACTTCACTTTTGACTGCATTGGATGCATATTCTGATTGCTTTCCATGAAGGATATCGTAGTTTTCTATCACTTTCTGTAGCATCAGCTCATCCTCTTGGAATGAGAAGTTTGCTGCCCGATGGTGCCAAGTAGCTGTCTGGGAACTAAGACCTGTTTTTAGTACCCTTTTTGCCTGAGAGACCTTCCCTCCTACTAGGTATTCCCTTCGGCTCCCTGCTTTACTTCCATCCTCCCCCACCACTAGCTTCTGGCTCCCTCCCCTCTTCAGTCTATCTCCCTCCTGCCTCCCTCCCCCCTCCATTTGTGTACTGCTCTCCCTCTTTTCCATTTCTCAGCTCAGAACATTGTGTTGGTGGAGGAATGCTGTGTTTAGATCCTTTATAGCCAATAGCTGAACAGAATGTGGAGAGGGGGTTATCTAACCTGTTGGGAGTTATAGGGGACCAACCAGAACTTCCATGCACTAACTTATGGATTCTGGTTAGCCAAGTTTTATCTTTGTTGCCTGATGATAACAAAGGTAACATCTGAACATAGTAGATTTTTTTTCTTCAAATTAACACATTTTTTTGAATTTCTGCTTGCCTGCTTTCTGAGGCTTCTTTTTCACTTCTTAAGAACATAAGAACATGCCATACTGGGTCAGACCAAGGGTCCATCAAGCCCAGCATCCTGTTTCCAACAGTGGCCAATCCAGGCCATAAGAATCTGGCAAGTACCCAAAAACTAAGTCTATTCCATGTTACCATTGCTAATGGCAGTGGCTATTCTCTAAGTGAACTTAATAGCAGGTAATGGACTTCTCCTCCAAGAACTTATCCAATCCTTTTTTAAACACAGCTATACTAACTGCACTAACCACATCCTCTGGCAACAAATTCCAGAGTTTAATTGTGCGTTGAATAAAAAAGAACTTTCTCCGATTAGTTTTAAATGTGCCCCATGCTAACTTCATGGAGTGCCCCCTAGTCTTTCTATTATCTGAAAGAGTAAATAACCCTGCTTGCCATTTGGTAGCTGTTCATTAACCTAAATACAAAGAACTACTGGTCTCATCCAAATCCAGAATAAATGAGCAGAGACATTCCTGTATTACATTCCAAAATATTTCTTTACATAAAGGGTGGAAGGTGGTAGAGACAAAAACAGCAATTCAGGAAGGCTTGAGATAGGCACAAAGAGATCCATTGCAGCCAAGAAGTGAAGGGAAAGTCAGAAATGAATTGTGGTCTATGGGATCTAAAAACAAAATTGGGCAGCCAAGATGAATCGCATGGTCTTTATCTGCCATAGTATTCTGTGTTTGCCTTGACCGTAGATTGAGAAAAGGCTTATGTAGGAAATGATGTAAACGGTCTTGCAGGAAGTACCATCCATGGTTTTAAATAGAAAACTAGAATATTAAAATGCCCGCTGTAATAAATATTTTGTCAAAAAGCATATTTTGTGATGAGTGAAAATGTGTCCCAGGTTTAAAGGCTTGGCAAATCATAATTTATAGCTGTTCATACAGAGGTTTTCTGCTTTAGCTAGCTCTTCTGGTATGAATTTGCTGAGTTTGTTTGGAAATATCCTCTGATCAGCAATGCTGAGAGGTAATAGAGCAGATCTCGGTAAACTTTCATTCCCTCAAGTGTTAGAATTATACTTCATGCTGTTTTCTTCATCACTTGTTCTTTCTCTCTCACTTTTCATGAAGAAAACCACTGACAGTGGCAAGAGATGGAAAAATGCTAGGGTGCATACAGAGTTTTATAATTAGTTGACTGTCGTTGGTGAGACCTCTTCTTGAGTTTTGTCTAGTTCTGGAGGCTTCACCTTAAAAAAAATTACACACACTGCTACCAAAATGTTGCAGACTACACCATAATAAAAGGTCCTACAGACCAGAGGCAGGATATAGTAAACATATTCACAAACCTCAGTTATTAATGTATAACAAGTTTGATAACACGGGGTCTTGATATTTGGCACAAAGAGGAATGTGGCAGTAAGCCCAGGAGTAACAACAAGGAAACTGTTTTAAAAAGGTGGTTATATGGAACAGTGTCCTACTGAAGGTATTAGAGGCCAAAACAACAATAGAATTCAAGAAAGCAGAGGAGGACCCTTGGATGCAAGTATGTAACCACAAAACCTGAGATCGGTTAGGCTCTGCAGAATTGCATTATGAAGGAGCCTTGTGGTTCTTATCGTCCATTTAGTTTCTGGGCATGTTAGCTCTCCTAAAAACTTGAATTTTTAAACATTCATTACTCTTTTTTAAAAGTAATGGCTCTACCCAACTAATGTATTTGGCTTTCTGTCCACTAAGTTCTCTTTCTGCCTTCTTTTTATAATTTATACATTTTACCATAATCCTTTTTTTTTCCTGCTTGGCATTTATGGGATTTGCTTTTATGTGGTTTTGTTATTCTCTGTCCATACTATTATACTGTGTAAGGTCAATATTCAAAGCTGGCCATTTAAGTAACTTGGCCAGTTATAACTTAACTGGCAAAGTTACAAGGTATATTCAGTGGTATGGCTATGTCACCGAATATATGCATATATATTCGCACTTGTCTGTATAATTTCTAACAGACTATGGCACATCTACCTTAGACCTGGATTCATCATTCTTTTGCAGAATGATGAATCCTGCGAAAATGGGGGGCAGGTCTGTGAAAGCCCGCAGACTTCGCACCACGGCAGTGCGCCGGCTGCCGGCTTTCGCACCAAATAGTGCCACCATGAAAGGTGATGCTATTCGACGTGCTACTGCCGACGATAACGTTACTAACCTTATCACTGGCTCGAATTTGCATGCTATCACACACGAAAAGGGCCTTTTCACGTGCGATAGAGGCTTATCGCGTGCGTTACAGCCGTACTGCATGCAATAAGCCTTTAGAAAATAACCCTGTTAGCTGGTTAGGACCGAATATCACTAGTTAACTACATAACTTATATGGCTAATTTGATCCACCCACCTCATGCCCACAAGTTATGTGGCTAACATTTTAGCCATATAAGTGACTTATGTAGCTAAGTGTCGGCCAATGAACATAGGCACATATTCAGTGATAAGTTACACTTATCCAGCTAAATAGTACTGAACGTGCTTTGAATATTGACCTCTGTGTGTGTTATTGCTGTAATCCACTGAGGATAACTGATAAAATTGGAGGAATAGAAATGTTTGTGTGGGTTTTTTTTGTTTGTTTGTTTTTTTAAATAACTGGTATATTTGCAAGTTTGAAAATCCCTATCAGACTATTGTGTTTTAGTCTTATTTGTGGAATCTCCTGTGGCTCATTTTAGCTTTCTGAGCAGCAGATATTCAACTGCATGGGCAAAATCAGAATCTTTGAATGTGAAAGCCCTGATGTGCATATCTGTATGGAAGGTTTGAAGAAAAGGGGCCTGTCAGGTACATGGTTACCATTAGTTGAGCATCAGCATACTTCAGTGTCTTCATATGCTGCTTGTGGCCAGGGTATGCGTAATACCTGACTGATTCGCGCAATTTGGCTTTGGAAACTGACAAACGCTAACAGCTGTGGGCTCTTCTTGATTTCCCTTTCCTAAAGGATGAGGAAGATTCCTTTGTCATGAAGGCAATTATTCATGCTATCAATGACGACAATGTTCCCGGTCTGCAGCATCTTCTTGGATCTTTGACCAATTATGATGTCAATCAGCCTAACAAGGTACAGTACATGCCAGTGCATCTGCTCTGCAGATGTTGACCAGTTATACTGTAAATGGGGTGGCGTCAGGATGTAATGGTGCTGATATTAGGGAAGGGGTCAATTGATCTCTGCATTAACAAAAATGTTTGACATCAAGATTGGTTGAAGCAGGAATGTAAATCATGCTTGAAATGGACATCCAGTATTCATTTATTTGGCCACAGAAATTGGCTTGCATTGTCCAAAAGTGCCTGTTCTTTAAAAAAAAAAAAAAATCATACTGTAGTTTTCCTCTAGAGGTTCCTCCCCCCACCCCTTTCTATATCCTATCCTCTGCTATCATCTTGTGAAACATTATTCCAGGCTCAAACTCTGTCTCTGTTACTTGACACTGCAAAGCAGTAACCCACTGGGTTATGAAGAAGGGGACTATCTTCCTGTTTATCTAGAAATGTAAAAGAAAACAAATTGGGGTAGAAAGCAGGCCCTTGCTTATAGGTTGATGTATTAAGATACACTATGCTGTGCGCACCATGTTAGTGTGTGGTGGTGTGTGTGTGTGAGTGTGATGCAAAGTTTACTCCTGATTTAATGAGGAGTTTTGCACACAAAGTATGCCAAAAAGTGTGTGTGTGTGCAAATCCAGTGTTAATGAAGGATTTGCCCTCATTGAAGACTTAATGCAAATTTTGAACACTGGAAGTTTTAAAAGGTAATTTTCATAGGATAAAGTCGGAGTACTCTATCCACATATTATAGCCAGAATTTTCAAAGTGGATTTATGCACACGGATCAGCTTTGGAAATGTATTGGGTGTGCATGGAACCCACGCAGCTTGAGGGCAGGCGTAACTTTGTGCTTATGGGTTCATATGCATACTTTTGAAAATTTGAAACTGTCTGCATAAATCCTGATCCCGCCCCCAACTCTACCCCCACCCCCGGGTTAGCTGTTTAGTATGCATGTAAAATTGCATTTTTGTGTGCATGCCAGTTACTTAAATGCCTTTGAATATTACCTCTTTGACTCTCCGAGTCTAAAGCAGAGCAAAGTTAGCTCACATTTCTGGGGTTAGTGTTAAGTCTGTGGTGCTGTGAACACGTTTTTCCAGAACTGGAGTTCCTATGTGCAGGGTTCCTGGTCTCAGATTTCCCAGGTCTGCAACCACATTTGCACAGTTCCATAGGCCTACGCTAGCCCTAGAAATGTGAGCTAACTTTTCCTCCTCTACTGCCCTGGAGTTAAATCTGCATCTAATGGAGGCAGTGCATGCAGTTCTTTCTCATGCGTATTCATTGTAGATGTCCTGAAAACCTGGTCTGTTTGTGGTACCCGAGGACTGGAGTTCGCCATCACTGCATTAGAGAGAAGTTTCTTTAATCCCATTGGAGGCCAGTCCAAGTATACTACAGGGCCAAGGGATGAGGAAAGTACAACTTCCCCACCTATTCATAGGGGCCTGTTACACATTATGGACCCGGCCCAGTTGGCATGGGACCCTCACTTGCTTGGAGGTGTGTGCGGGGGGGATAGCCTCTATTAGTCTCTTTATTGGAAGGTTTAAGGGTGCGCAAACTTCGTTGGCCAGCCTGCTCTTCCCTCCTTTGACCCCTCCCTGCCAATTATCACCTCTGCTGCTGCCTCCTGTGCAAGAGAGTTATCAGGATCTGTTTCTGATCTGAAATGTCTTGTGTGCCCTCCTCTACCTGGGTGATAAATCCCCACCTCTGGTGCCGAGCTGCTCCCGCTTCATCAGTACAACTACTGCCCATGATCAGCCATACTACTCTCTTTGGTGCTGCATTCTTATCTAGGCAGCAGGTGGATGGACCAGGCGCACTGGAGGGAGCCGGAGAAAATGGGAAGAGTCCACCAGAGCATCCAACCTCATCAGTGGGGGAAGGAAGAGAAAAAGAAAAAATTGTCATGTGATGGTGATGCAGGTTATGTCAGTTGGCACGGTCTGCAGCACTAAAATGGCTATGGATCATGCTGATGTTTAAGTGGCCCTCTACTTAGCCTGCCTCTAACTTCCAGCAACCTTCCTGAGCCTCAGGAGTTCACTCCCACCAAGGCTTGAATTATAGCCTAGGCTGTAGAAGAGAGAGGGGAGCCGGGAGCATGCTTTCCTGTTATAACTGGGCTTTGTGCGCTTTAGCAAGGGCCTTTTGCTTTGCATATAACAAGAAGCCATCTGTGTTGGGTTTTTCTTTTTTTCCCCCTCTTAGCATGGCATACCTCCATTGATGATTGCTGCAGGCTGCGGAAACATTCATATGCTCGAGCTGCTGAAACAGAGGGGAGCACGGATTGACGCCCAAGATAAGGTCAGGGTTGTGCTATTTAGAAAGCTTTTATTTTAAATTTACAAAACATCTGTTATTTATTAAAAAAAATAAATAAAATAATTCTGTCCAGTCATACCAACTGTGTAGGCATGGAGCCAGCATGGGGATGGTGTTGGGTTCCAGCCAAGGCTGTGGAGTGCACTACAGCCGGAGCACGCATGATGGAACTTTTCACTAACTCTGGGACTCTGCATGGGAGGTTTGAGCTGCTTAGTATTCATGCTCCTGTGTCCGTGCTCACGTTGATCAATCAAATAGCACGGGAATATTTATTTATTTTTTATTTGATTTATATTCTGCTTTCCGGCCTTCAAAGCGTATTACATTTGGGTACTTTAGATATTTCCTTATTCCCAGCAGGCTTACAGTCTGTCTGTACCTGAGGCAATGGAGGGTAAAGTGACTTGCCCAAGGTCCCAAGGAGCAGCAGTGGGCTCTGAACCCTAGGCTACTCCGCATGGCTCGGTTTTCATACTTGTTTCAAGGTAACAGGCTCACCACTAGTATTTAGCACTAATATTTTTTAATTAAATTTTCAGTTAACCAGAGAGCAAAAACACTAGTCTGTAGAAACATGGTATACTGTTACTCAAAATATAAAGAAGAAACTAAAAGTGAAAACACATCAAATTACAAATCGTTTACTTAGACCTCAAATAAAAGGGGGGTGGCAGAAGGAAATACATGGGAGAAACACATCTAGAGAAAAAACATAGGCATATCCTGTATCTTTATAGAGACAAAATGCTTCACTGATTCTATTAACCAGAGGGAGACCATCTTCTCAGTCGAGAAAAAAAGTCTGAGCTGCTCAGCTACTTAACTCTGCATGACACTGTCCATGTCAGGAAATATTCAAATTCTTTGACCATCAAATAAAAGCTGAAATTTCTGAAAATATAATCACATAACTAGACTCTGCTTCAGAAGAACAGGAGGGTGGCACACTGCTTCTTTCTTATGGTTTCGAACAAGACCAGACTTTTCTCCAAAATAGTAGTAATGTCCAAGGTATCAGAAGTGAGAGCTTCACCTTGAGCCTCCAATTGAGTTCCCATAGTCCTCACTGAAGGTAGATTAAGATCAATTTCTCCTGTGAATATATATATATATTTTTAAAGGTATACCCAAAGGCTGTCATATCTCTTAAATCTCTAGGAATAGAGCCATCAATCTTGATACATATTTAAAAGGCAAAGATTCAAATGCCTTGAATAATTTTCAAGCTGTTCATTTTGCAGTGGAGCATTATTTTATCCAGTATTAGTTTAGCATTCAACTCTTTAAATTCTTTTCCTGAGGCATCAGTTCTTCCCTAAATTGAACAGCACAAGATTCCTGCTTCTGAGATACGCTTTCCAGTTTTCTAACTAAAGAATTAATATCAGAAGTAGACTTTTAGCTGAATATTCAACCTTACTTAGACTTCCCAAATGACATGGAGTTATCGCTGGTGGTTTCTTCAGCAGAGGGAGAACTCTACATTTTCTAGCAGCCAAAACATCAATCATGAGGCTCTTCTAATACTTCCGAATTCCACTGCCTCCTTGTCAATTGACCTCTCTCCATTTTGGCAGCCTCTCCAATACGAGACAGTGAGGCAGGTCTCGAGCATGGGGGGAGAGCAGGCCCCTTCCTCAGCAGTCCCAGTGCGCTCACCAGGCTGTGGTGGGGTCGGCACCCGACTTTGCATTGCTTCCCGGCATGGTGGGGCTTGTCTCACCAGATGGCTTAATGATGTCTCTGCCCCAGACAGATCAGAGGTTCCCAGCGAAGAAACGCCTGCTGGACCAATCTCAGGAGCCTGCATCATGAAGGCACTGGGGGCGATTTCTCAAGTTCAGAGAGGAAAACCCAAACTTTCTCCTTCCTTTTAAAGGGCATATTGGGTAACTGGTTCAGCAGTGCACCTGTGAATCCAGTGAAGCCGTCATCTTGCCCCACCCTCCCATCCATCTGACATAAATAAATTATTAGGGGGCTGATGAGTCAGGGTAAACTACTGTTTAATAGCTTGTAGACGAAAGTGATTTATTTTCAGGTAATTGCTAGTGGATGTGGAGCTAATGAAGGGACTTTTCAGAGGTGATATTTGGAAAAATGGCAACAGTTTATGGGAGAGGATTCATCTCTGGGAGACTCAAACCTGAGGCCAAAATCTCAGTATCCACCTGTTGAGCATTCAGAGTTTCAAGAAATACTAGGCATCTTTTGAAACTTGTTGACTGGGGAAAGCTAGCTTAAGACACTATTCCTTGGATTCAGCTGAGTCTCAGAGGAAAAATGATGTGCCCAGTGTCATACAGGAAGTCTGTGGTAAAATTGACAACTCTGCTTTTTAATTGTTAAAAGTGCTACTATATGACGCTTCTTTTCTGGCCCCAGCCTGCCCCATGGCTTTGGCAGTGTGAGATGCTAGAAGTTAAGCTAGACTGGATCTGTCCAGTAACCCTTGAGACTTCTAACAAGGGGTCTTGGTGGGGGGGGGGTGTATGAGGGAAATGCTTTCCCTTGTTTCAGTTTAGATCCTGTGCCCCCAACATTGTCTTCTGTACAGAACATTCAACCCTGGTCCTTGTAGAAAGCTTTTTCACAGGAATAGGGATGTTATCCCAGTAACATGACTGAAGTACAGCAAAGCTAACAGTCTTACCTGATGAGATTCTCCTGTCAAAGAGAAACCAATGAGTCTTGGGGAGGGGGGCATGCAACGGCTGCCTCTATTTTCTAACATGGATATTTCTTATTCAAGTGTGCAGTATTCTGGGTACAAAAACACTAAACGCATGAATACACCGAGTGCCACTGTATGCTTTTTCCATACTGCAGTGTTTTTTGCTAGATTGCACAAAGGCCTACTGGCCACCAACCATAGAAATCAACAGCATTTACTAATTTAATCTATTTAATTTAACCCATTTTCCATGCCTATTGAAGAGATATGATTAGATCTTTAATTTTAGCCTCTGTCACCACTAAGGTTTCCTTATATCTTTCTTCTGCCTTGAGTTCTGATTTCAGTTATTGGCCCCTACCACAACCTCCACTGGGATATGGTATCATGCATGGTCTCTGCCATCTGAGTAATAGCACATAATCAGTGCTAATTATCCTTGTGTAACATCCATGCTGCGAAAAAATTGTTTCCCATCCATTTTTTTTTTTCAGAGCATCAGCTTTTTGGCAGCTCTTTTGCCATAATGGATTGTAAAGCAAAATTATAAATATGGCTCCCAGTATCCAACACATACAGAGAGGCAGGTTTATTCTCATCTAAACAGTTATAAAAAGTGGGCACACTTTCAGAGGTTTCAGCTATGTGCAGGCCAGCGGAAGCCACTGAAATGATAAGCTGGCATTCTTGAGTTCTCATCCCAGCTACAACCAAGTTAGGAGCAAGGCAAGAAGTTCCAGCCAGGAACTTAGGAGCCAATTTTTCAAAACAATTGGGGGTGATACCCTGGGCGATTTGTGTTGAGTTTAAGGGAGTTTGCTCCACATCAGGGGTGCTTAAGCACCCATTGCACCCACAGAGCTGGCTTGTGTGGCCAAGAGCAAATGAAAAGGCTGCTGTACACTATTAAATGTATTAATGTTTTGGGTGATTCCCTTAAATTGTTCTTTCATTTCGTGGCTGCTGAACCATGGTTCTGTGGCTGCAGAGGGGACGGAGGGTCAGAGCGCACACAGCTTGGATTATGTGAGTACTTATGGACAGCTGAGACTTTAAGGCATCCTAAAAAGTGCATGAATAAGGATTCCATCTCCCTTTTAGCAGAATTGTCACTTGGATGCATTTCTGCTTTGCCTTCATTTTCCGTTTCCTGTGTGGAAGGTGCTGAATAAGAAAGCAAATGTTCCTTATGTTATCTTTCAACGTCCAATTGAAGCTAATGTTCCCCTTGCTGCTGTGGTAATGTCTGAGGTAAATGGAATGCTCTGTTTTGTTTCCAGGCACCTAATGGCTTAAAATGCTTGATATGAATTTCCTGGGAATGCTGATTCACTAACCTGATGTTAATGATCACGTTGCCTTTCTCATTTTCCTTCTTGGGTTTGTTTTTTTTTTAAATAGAATGATTATAAAACAAAAAACAGCTTAATCTTCATAATTGCAATAATCCTCTATAGACAGTAATCTTATTTTCCAATAGTAAAAATGTATGTTACTTCCAGTTTTTAACCACTCTTCCAAAACATTGCTGAGAGCGATGTATAAAAAACAAAATTCCTTTGTTCCTTGGACCTTCAGTATCCTGACAGAGTACAGCTGCTGCAAAAATACCCTCTCCATCTGGGGTTATTTTCAACTATTAATTATACTTGTGTGTTACATTTTTCATTTTTTAATTACTACTTGCCTTGCTCCATAATTACCCATAGGTGAAATTTTTGTGATTTATGATGCTAAATGTTCAGTATTATGGTTTTGATGGTAGGATTAAGCAGATTTTAAGCCTGTGGTTTTTTAAAATTCTTTATTTATCCTTTTTAAACATAATTATAGACAGTAATCATACTTGTCAATGATATGGCAATATTAGAAGTGAACCATCTTTTATAAGGCAATCCATAGTAAAAAAGAAAAAAAAAAAGCAATATAATCTAATATTTATATGCCAAATTATAAAGAATCTAATGATCCTAGATATTTCTAACTGGAGCAATATAAAGGAAACATTTTCATAGTAAAATAGATGTATATTAAATGCTACATTCTAATTACCCAAGACCAATCAGGGCTCAATTATCTTGACAACTTCGAATCCAGGAATTTTCTAAGTTCTGTAGGTTCCAGAAACACATACCTATTATTCAAATGTTTAACACATTTACAGGGAAAGTAAACTACCATGTGTAAGCCCGTGGTTTAAAAGAAATTGTCTTTTCTTGGCCTTTATTTTAATGACTATTAATGACAAACAGGATCTAAGATCAGAAGAAATGGTAGAAGCAAGGCATGTTGATTTTTGTGTTTTCCAGAAAATACCTCTGCCTTTGAGGCAAGAGAGAATGTCATGAAAAACCCTTGGCCAACCTAGTGGCTTAATGGCAATGCTGAGCACAGCCATGCAGAGGGGGGGCCTAAGTTTAATTCCCTGGTCAGGTCCTCCTTTCCAGAGTCAGACTGAAGATGCTGCGGAAGCTCTGTTTATGATGCCCATGGGGGGAGCAAGGCTTCCTCGTCACTCAGTGGCAACACCTAATGACTGGGTTTTAGGGCCCCTTATAGCAGTGTCCCAAAGGGAGTCCTGGCAAGCCGCACCCAGCACTGACTGGGCTAAGCCAGTTGGGAGGAGAATCTAAAATTGGGGAAACAATCTCCGAGGTAGTTGTGCATGAAGGATCATGGTGCTGTAGCCCAGTGAAAGTCCAGTTCGGATTTGAGCAGGAAGCCCAAAGGAATAAGAGGAAACTGCCGCTCCCCCTAACCCCCCCCCCCCCCCCCCCCCCCAAAAAAAAAGTACGATCTTCACCAAGCCACAGAATGGGGGACACGGCCCCCAAAGACTTCAGATCCTTATAAGGTTTTCCGGATGGATAATGGGTTTCTGAAATGCTTAATTTACTCCGCTTATCACAATCCGTTTATACATTGAGCTGTTAGTTTTGCAGTCTTGTCCTGTTTCCTCAGCTGCAGCCTGGTCATTAACATTTAACCAAGGAAAAGCATACAAAATATGGAAGTCACCTTTCCAACTAAAGGATGCTCTTGTTTTGTTTTAGGCTGGATCTAATGCAATTTACTGGGCTTCCCGACATGGCCATGTAGAGACCTTGCGATTTCTTCATGGGAATAAGTGCCCTTTGGATATTAAAGACAAGGTAAGAAAAAAAAAATCTCCCACAGGATGTGTAAGGATATTTCTGAGGTATTTAAACAAGGTTAAAATTGACACGACTTCATTATTTTCACAGAGTTGCACTTAAATACCAGATTCATTTTTACCGCCATTTTGCCCATGGGCAGTTCATGCTTTTCAGATGCAGCTGCAAAAACCTTGGGAAAGATAGACAGACTGAAATGGCTGCTATCTTCCCATTAGCCAAAAGGATTTTCCTTCTATTAGTTTTCAGTTTTTATTTTGCCTGTTGCTTTATGGGCATTGGAATGTGGTGGTTAACTACTAAAAGTCTTACTTTATCTATCTATTTATTTATTCTATTTCATATACCGTCATGCCATATTAAGATCACAGGAGGGTAATATGTTTCTGTGCATTTCTTTTGACAGTTTTCTTATGGTAAATGAGATGGTTCTCTTAGGAATTTAAGCTGAAACTTTCATAAAGACCTTATCATTCTGCCCAGGATAATGAGCTGCCCGTTTTTTTACATTGTATGGTACCATTAGCTCAATGTTTCTGTCTCTTTTCTTTGTGTTATAGTGGCTTTCTCTTAATTAAAGGTTTGTCTTCTGATCTCCTTAAGAGAACTGTTCATAAATAAAATTTAGCATCAAAACCAGCAGGATTCAGGTTTGTTTTTTTGTCTGTGGTCCCTGAACATTTCTGGAGTTCTGAACCATTTTAGGAAATGACTCAATCTAAATGTATTTTGCAGTCATTTACTCTCTGATTCCACAAGGTCCCTCTGGAGTATGCACTCTTTCAGTATATGTGCATGTCTGTCTCCTGAGCTCTGTCTGCCTTGCCACCCTAGAGGGTCAGCTTCCTGAGATGATAATGGGAAAGGGGTTCTGAGAGACAACCATTATCTTTTCCCACTGAGCAGCAAGTGCTGCAAAGAACTCACTGCCCTCAACACATGTAATAGGTTGTCGTTTTGTGTCTATAACTGTTTGTTTCTAAGGCTGCTGTTGGGCCAACCTACATATGCACTTGTTTTGCACAACCCTCATCACAGGGTGGTGATTTTATTTATTTTTTTAAATGTTCCCTTTCCTCAAATCTTGAGCCAGGAATTGAATCTGAAACCTGCTTGACTGGCCTAGTGCTGGATCCCAATTGGAAACTGGGTTAGAAATTGGGTACCTGGGGTATAAGTACAGAGAGTCCTTAGATGCAGGGAAGTGAATGTGGAGCAGAGATTCAGGGTGAGTCTGAGCTATTAGAACAGAAAAGGAAAATGTGCAGACTAGAGATAGACATTGCAGTTTGTGACCGTTTCGGTGTTGGCAACAACTGGGTGGCAAGAACTTTTGGATAGAACAGATTACCTAGGAGGAGGGCAGGGTTCTCGGTGAGGGCTATATACAGGTCTTGTTTTCAGGATATCCTCAAACTATTCATCAGATTATTGTGCACATGACTTAAGAAAAGGCTAATTTGCATGGCTTGGTTGCCCTGAAATCAGATGTGTGCTTGGCCCTCAAGGATAAGCATTTAGCCCCCCTGGCCTAGAGCTCTGATAACCTTCTCAGAAACATAGAAAATGAACGCAGGTGAGGCCTTCAAGGCCCATTTGGTGTGCTCATTCCTGACACAGTACCACAGAGTCTTCCCAACCTCTGGTTTTACCTTCACATCCTCACAACTAAGAATCCTCTGTGCCTATCCCTTTTTTTTTTTTTTTTTTTTTTAAATCCTGCTACTGTTTTGTTTGGTGCTTTTGCTTCAGGCACCTCATTAAACCGCATCTTTTTATGTCTGTGTGACAAGTTACACAGTGTACCTTCAAAATTCTTTGGTAAGTATTTCCCTTAAAACTCGCGTACAGAGTTGAGTGAATGTGTACTGTAGCTTTGCTAATAATGAATTAGCACTCAGGCCCTTCTCATGGGTGTATGACGTTCATTATTCAGCCTCCTGACATTTGCTGTGTTATTGCAGTCTGGGGAGACGGCCCTGCATGTGGCAGCTCGCTATGGTCATGTAGATGTGGTCCAGTACCTCTGTAGCATCGGTTCTCATCCAGATCTTCAAGATAAGGCAAGTGTTTTACATACCTTCTGCACCAGGCCAACAGAGATGCCGATGGCTCAAGTAGTTATGGAATGATTGACCATTTGAGTATTGTGTGTGATGTATCCCACTTGTGACTTCAGAAAGTTAGCATGCAATCCCCATATGACCGTTTTGCACAAAGTTAACTAGTTCTAAATTGGTTATATACAGGGAACTGAATGATCTTTAGCCATCACAGAACGTGCTTAAAATTGATTTGAAACTGTTTTTCAAGGAAAGAGGATTGGCACTGTAAGTGAAGTAACGAGGTTTCTTTTAAATTGGCAAATGTCTGGAACAGTGGAGGTATAAAGGCTGTTGTGATGGATAATGTTTTGTTTCGGTCTAAGTCCTTATCTTCAAAACAAGGTCTTACCATTATCTGTTTAAACTTCAGCCTTCACCTTCTGCCCTCTGCTGTTTCCCCCATCCTCCCTGCCCCTCCCCCAGCACCATCTTCAAGATTTTTCTCAATCTAATGTTGGAGGTGCCAGGCTCAGGTTAGCTGCCTCTGATCACGTTGACATGGCAGGACTGAACTGTTGAACTGGTCACCAGGTTTACTGCAAAGTCCCGAAACTAGGTCACTATTGGCAACATGAAGCCCTGATTCCTGCTGCCCTGTGCAGAGTAAAAACTGCTGAATGCTGGCCTCCCACATTGATGGAAATCTCTGCATATTTTGTTTGACACTTTTCACTTGGAGTGTATAGGCATGAAGGTCAAAAATAAGTTGTAGATGACACTTTTTTATTGGACTAAATAGAAGCTAGTTTAATAAAAAAAGTTGATCCAATAAAAAGGCATCACACACAACACACAGTTCACCTTTAAACAGGCCACACTGCTTAAAGTATGAATGGGTTTATGATTGCAATATGGGCTTTAAATTGGCCTTGATGTAGGGCATTTCATATGGTTGATGACCAGAGACTACTTGCTCTTGGTTACATTTTAAGCCTTTTCTTGTTGTAAGAACAGTGAGCTGGCCCATAGTTTTTGCTTACGTACAGCATAGACTGGGGGGGAGGGGGGGAGAATGAGCAGCGAATTGAATCCCAATAGCGGTTTAGCATTGCCCAGTATTCATTTCGGTTTGTTTAGAGGCTTCCCCCCGCCCATTGCTCCCCTAACTTTTTTTCAAATCTTGGTAGGAAGAAGAAACCCCTCTGCACTGTGCTGCCTGGCACGGTTACTACCCTGTTGCAAAAGCACTTTGTGAAGCTGACTGTAACGTGAATATAAAGAACCGAGAGGGGGAGACTCCCCTCCTGACTGCATCGGCTAGAGGTTATCATGACATTGTGGAATGCTTGGCCGGGCACGGTGCAGACCTCGATGCAGCAGACAAGGTGAAGTATGGGTGAATGGTTCCCACTTACTCGGGAATAATTATGTGCGTAGGCATTTCAGAGCCAGCTATGTGTCTCCAAATTGCTTTTCTTAAAATATCTTATTTGAAGATTTGAAGCTATCATTTCTCTTCCTTTAACATAGGTCATAAAACTCCCCCCTCCCCCCGGTATGGAAATTTCTATGGGAACTTTAAGCTCATGACTTGCAGGAGAACGACTGCCTTTTTTAATATGAATATTACTTACTGTAATTTCTGTAATCTCTTCCCATTAGTAGGAGGTTATGAATTTGGTAATGGCTTCTGTTTTAAGCATATTCCTTCGTGTCTGTTTTTTTAATTTGGTACTGCAGCAGTGGGAACTTGGTTTCTGATATTACTGCAGGCATGAAACTCCTACAGTGAGATTGCAAACCAGGTTCCCCAATATCACAGTACTGTTGGAACTAGGTATGCTCTGTGTTTATATATTAATATGCTGCTGCCAAAATTGCAGCCTCCTATGGTAAGTAATTACAGTGTATATCTTCAGTAGTACTCTTTAAAAAAAAAAAAAAAAAAAAAAAAAAAAAAAAACCCTTTAAACATATAAACACTGATGTTTTTAAAAACCTTGGCACAGTTTAGGAGCCTAAGTTCATCTAGAAATAGGTGTTTAAAACTGAGGCTCTTAAATTAAGCCTGCTGTTTATTTGCCTACATTTAGGAATCTAGCACTAGAAATCAATGCTGAACATCTAAATTACTTCCTCTGACTTAACGCCCACATTGTAGACACCTAAATTTTTTAAATGTCAGCCTGTCAGAAATGTGTAGGCCCTGATTTTAAGAGTACTGCCATATGCACAGAATCGAATGGGTCATCATAGAGGGAGGCCTTCCTTTGCAAGTCATTGCTTTTGAAACAGTGTCTGTGAGTTTAATCTACTCGAGAGTTGGGCAAACTATGGCCTGCTGGAGGATCCAGTCCCATCTTGTGGCAGCTAAAGTATGTTACTTGCAGCCAGAAGTGATGCCACCATCCTGTCGGCCCTCCTGCTGCTCCTCGCTCATCACTTCCAAGGGCCCCCACTTAGACTGAGCTTCAGTGTGCCTCTTGGACTAAAATGTTTGCCCTCTCCGGTCTTCGCTCTGAAAGCAGTAAAGTAATAAGAATTGGCTTATTGCAGGAATAAATGTTTTTACAGGCTTTAAGAAATCTGAAACTTACTTATTACCAGCCTGTAAGATTTCTGTCACAAATGAGTAAGATAAGCGCATGGGTATCCATAAACAATTAAATGTAATATTGTATATCCATAGCATGCTATGAAGCCAATATCACATAGCCAGGCTTAATTCAGGGCTCTCGATTTATTTAAATAGCGTCAGACTGCTTCCTCTACGGTAGGCCACTTTTACTCAATCTCAGTGTCCAAGCTTTTCAGCTTAGATCTTGATGTAGCCTGAGACCTGTAGTGCTGTGAACTAATATAAATTGTAAGAATATAATCTGAAAACGGGAGTAAACAAAATTCTTAGTTTTCAGGACATCCTGTTAGTTTATTCCATGAAGATTTCTCAGCTAGGTCACAAAATATTTCCTGTATACCTCTTATAGATTAATGCATTGCATATCCTATTTGCATATTGTTTTGGGAAGGGAAATTGTTCACTCTGACTAGGTGTTTCACTTTACGTCACCTTAATTGAGTGTGGCACCGTTTAGTTGATGTATCTTCTGCTGTGAAAGCTGTCGTGCAGCCATTGATTTAGGGTAGTGGTCAGCCTGGTGTGCAGACAGCTTCAATGAGGTAACTAACTCTGCAGCCCTTTTGACTCATAGTAACACCATTCCTCAAGGTATATAGCTTTATGGGGTTTGCATCACACATGCAGTACTTATCTCTGCAGGTACAGTTTAAACTCACACTTTGTCTAAATGTATCAGTTCTGTGAAAAATATATGTAGTTGTAAACAGTCTGCCGTAAACCGTGTGTGTACTGTTCAGACGTAAGTATGTTCTTGCCCTTTTTTGAACCTCATGAATAAATGTGTGCACTTTGATCATTTTTTTTGGTTTGGGTTTTTTTTTTGCTTGGTTGGGGTTTGTTTCTTTTTCCAGTGAGAAGTTTGTATACTCACTAGCTGTAAATAAGTTTGCATTCAAAGCCTGCAAGGAAATGCTTCCTTGTTTTGTTTTTTGTTTGTTTGTTTTGAGGCTTAGAGATCACTACACTGCTATGATCCCGTGGTGGATGCACAGAAACAGAAAGACATGAAAGCAAATGTAACTGCGAACCTCTGGCTGACCTGCTTTCGTGTCCTTTTTCAGGATGGCCACATAGCCCTGCATCTTGCAGTGAGAAGATGTCAGATGGAAGTAGTTAAAGTTCTCCTCAGTCAGGGGTGCTTTGTAGATTTCCAAGACCGGCATGGTAACACGCCCATGCATGTCGCCTGCAAAGATGGAAACATTCCTATTGTAATGGCACTCTGCGAAGCACACTGTAATTTGGATGTTCCTAACAAGGTGAGCCAAAAATAACTCCAAATTTTCATAGAGATTGAATAATTAAGAATCTTGAGTACTAATTTGGCTCTATTGAGCTCCTCATTCCCCCTCTAACATTTACCTTGGTTTGTAGTCTGAATAGCATAAAAGGCTGAATTTACAACTTTTTCCCCTTCTCTCCAGGCGCTCCCCCCCCCCCCTTAGAATTTTAATTAAGTTAATCATTGAATCACCATAGGAAACAGCCAGATTAAATTACTTGCATCAGTAAGTTTTTTTTGTTCCACCCTGATGTCTAAGTGCATGTCTTGTGATTGCCCCTGTTTATGTATTATGTTATTCTTTAACCCAATGGCATCCAGAGCCAGAATTTCCAGGTGGGATGTGCTAAGCTCGTAGCGTGATGTTGTCAAGGCACAATGTTTTTGTTGTGTTCCTATGTTGCTTTTGTATGTTAATAAATATACAGGTAGAGATCGTCCACTTCACCCAAGTTTGAGACTCCCCTCCCCAGCCAGAGAAACCCATTCAAGCCACAGACCTCGACCCATGTTAATGTAGATAAATGGAGGTGGTAGTACTCAGCACGTGCCATTTTGTATAAAATCAATAACTCATCAAACCAATACGGATCAGGCTTTAACATCTAGAGGGCTTTACTACTAAACAGATGCACAGCAGCTTGAATCTTTGAGCACTCTGGTTTCTAAGAGCAGCTTTGAGTTCCCATAAAATACAAGCCAGATAAGCAGGTATATGTTATCTCTGCTGACCAGAGCAAGTTTCCACACATTTTGTAGGCATTGCCACCCTTAGGCCAGTGTGGATATGAAATAGAAACTGCCCCAATCAACAGAGATGGCATTCAAAGGGTGATGTGGTCTGTTTGTATACACCTATGCAATATTTAAGAAACCACTGAAACTGGTCTAGGAAATGTCAATACATATATATTTTTTATTTTTTTTTAATTTGGTGACTCAGAAGTTTCCTACTCCTCCTTTTGGGTTTCCAACTCAGAGCTGGCCTTTGCTGAGCAACAGCAGCATGAGCCTTCATGTGCCACTACCCGGGAATAAGGGTGGGGGTTCCCGTTGTTATAGCAGCCCCACCATCACGGAGCTTACCGACTGCACTTTGTTCTGGAACTTGGTATGTGTGCATCCTGAGACTGGGAACGAATGAGACATCCACCCCCCACTCCAGCTCATTCCCAGGGGAGCTGAAAGCTGCCTCTGCAGCAATCCCAACCCCAAGAGCCTGAGGAGCAGAAGCCAAGCCCAGGAATGGAATCCAGGTCTGATGTTGGGCCAGCCCAGTGCTTTCAAATTTGGCTGATTTCAAGTCCTCTAGAGGATGTTTGAATTCCCTTGATATGAGTTTTATCAGCAGTTTGTGTGAGTAGCATGGGGAGAGTGCCACCTTGGTTATCTGCTCATGATGTAGGAAGAGGTAGTGGGTTGGACCTTCTTCTCTTGCATACATGTCAAGCAGCTTATGACGGTGAGGCAAGACGTTACATTGTTGGGCTAATATTATGAAAGGAAATTTGCATTGTAAAAATTCTTTTTGTAGTTGTAAGTGAAGAAAAAATGAGAGAATTAGAAAAAAAATGTTTGTGTGGAGAATCTGAACCCTATCCTATTCAAATTAAATAAAATCAGCCTCGCCACAGGGCAAATGAAAGACTGTTTGTTTTTTATTCCCCACACCCTTCCAGGTTTTATTGTTTGTTCTCAAATCTCATGCATGATCTTAGTATCTGCTGTGCAGTTTTTGATGTCACACATGCCAAGATTCTGTTCACAGGCTGTGAAGCAAAGTATAGAATATTTACCTATAGTTTTACAATTAACACACACATTTGATTAATGACTGCAGTATTGAATGAGATTTATAAAATCTTTAAATATGTTTCATCCTAATTTTAGCTGCATAAGATCTATGAGCAATAAAGAATCCTGAGGATAGTATAACATATTTAGTTCTGTTGAGATCTGAAAGGGCCCAACCCTGCTGAAAAACCTGTAGCTTTTTTTTAAAACCAAATCCTAGAGGAGTATTAAAACTCAGACATCAGAATGGGAAGATAATTAGAAGGCAGCCTTACTAAATATATAAAGTTTTCCATAAAGGTTAAAGTTCTCTCTTTATACAGCAGAAAGCACTTTCCTGCAGGAGCATGCATAGTATGTCAGAGTTAATATTTCATTGCTAAGATTTTTTTTTAAAGTACTGTTAAACTTGATGTATAAAATAGCTAAACTTGATAGAAATCCATATACAATGACATTTTCTGGCACTCTTCCCAAGTAATTTTAATTGAATCATCATTTGCTCATGAAAAATTAATGCTAGCAAAGTTAGTAGCCTGAATGCCAGCCAAGAGATTTTGCTGATGGCTGTGTAACGTTGTAGATGATGGGCAGATAAACCAGTTTTTTGCTGATCAATATAGATGCCGGAAAGGCTTTTGATTGGTCACTAGATGTGAACCCTGGAGAGGTTTGGCATCTTAGGATAAGTTAGACAGCATTAAATTACTTTACAATAACTTGAAAGGTGCAATTTTAAATGTGTTATCCAACATTTTTTTTTCCCTTTTTTTTTTTTCCCCCTTTATTTTTTTTCCCTTTATTTTTATTCCCTTTATAATGTTGCACCAGGAAGAGAAGATAATTCATAACATCTTCAGAAGTGTTAAGCAAAGAATACAAAGCTAAATCAGCATATAAAATCACTGAACATGCAGGCCTGTTTAAACCCCCAATTCAACTAAACAGGTTTAGGATGTGGGCAACGTTTTGCAGCCAAACGTCTGGTTTTGGAGCTAGCCCTCTATGAATTGTGGAGAGAGACACTATTGTACATTATACAGGAGTGTCCCCTTGGCAAACTAAGAGATGAATAACTGAACTCAACTGGCAAGGAGACCATTGCTTGGCTTTGTGGATTTTCATTTGATAAATATAACTTGCGAGAATAAGATGGGGATTGATATAGCTGGTACCAAAGGAAATACCATAAAATATTCACCAAAATCACAAAAGAAGAAAAAAATAAAGAAATGTGCATGATAATCAGCAAAGCTCCTAATCAGAAAGAGGGAAGACTCAATTGAATCATCCAAATCAGATTGAACAGCCTCTGGCTTACAAGAAAATGGGAAATTCTTAAACTGTTCTGGATTGTAAAAAAAAAAAAAAAAAGTGTTCAGAAATGTTATATCACAAATATTTAGCAGGGTACCATAAAGAGAAACAAGCCCATGTCCCCAAATCAGTGTTGGACTTACTCAAACAGTTTTCCTCCAAATCTGTATAGATCTAGCTACATTTGGGAGCATGGTTTTTTTTTTAATATTCCAGTTTGTTGGAGCCATTTCAACCACAAGTGAAGCTTTAGAATAGAATAATAGCTCTTGGAGAGCTTAATATATCCATATTAACCTTGAATAGGGGTTTTCTAGCTCCCCACTTTAATCAAAAATGTCTTGTTCTGGGATAGAGAGAACCTCATCTGTTGATGTTAAGTCGTCAAGATCTTTATTAAATGTCTAAACAAATCAGTCATGAATACAATTTAATCTTGAAAATCATAATTTTTTAAAAGTTATTTATGTATTCCAAGTTACATAGCCATATTCTTATGACAAGCAAAGGGTAAACAAGAGGAAAAACATTTCAGATTAGAACCAACAAAGGAAAATACATAGCCATAGTCCACAATAATAAAGGGTGGGTGGAAATTTAGGCATCTTGAGAGTATGAAAACATAAAGATAATTAAGAGGACAAAAACATTAACTTTCTACATAATCGTGGTATGTTTAAATTAAATGCCATCGACAGGAACTACAATTGGAGATTTCTTCTCATGAAGAAAAAAATGTAATTGTCAGGAATAAAGAAACATCTATTACCAGCATATGTGACAAGACACTTACACAGGTATCCAACCAAAAAAGTAGCATCCATAGACAAAATTTCCTGATGCACAAACATTTCCTTCTCTCCTGTGCAGATTTAGCATCTGGATAAATCCAGATAAGTTTCCCATTACAAAAGTAAAATTTCAAAATCATATTCAAGTCTTGCTCAAATGCAAATGAGACCAAGAGAGTCTCTCTATCTTCAACATCTTCAATGGAATTCTCTAATACAGCAGACACATCCAATGGGGAATCGGGTGCCAAAGATCAAATGTTCCCCTCTTTTCTCCAAGCTGGCAAAAAAATAGGCTTTGCTAGTTGGTAGACAACTCTCAAGTGGTAATCCTAAAATTTCAAGGAAATATTTCTTTAGTGTATCCCTAGCAGGAATCCTCTATCTTGGGAAAATTCAAAAAGCACAAATTGTTGCCTTGAAAAATTTTCAAGTTCAATTTCTTTATGAACAGAGTTTTTATCTTGAATTAAAGCAACATTTACTTTATGGATTTCCTGCCCTTGTTTTTCCATATTGTCCACATTTGACTCAGTCACATGAAGCCTTGTGAACTTCTCAAAGTTCAGAAGCCATTTTCATCAACAAACTAATATCAGAGGCACAGTTAGATATAGCAGAAGCACATGCACCAACACTGTCCGTAACGTGTTGAGAGACTTCAGTGGGACTTACCAATGGTTCTCGGGGATGGCTCAAGAGAGAAGCAGATGTATCTCCATCTTGGGTGCTCTGCAAAGGGCTGCCGAATGGTATCACCTCTTCATTTCCCCCAGAATTGCTGATTTCTGACCAAGGAGAGTCTTCTCTGGCAACGTTCCCATCCCTCTAGGATAGGATAGCAGTCGCATCATCTTCTGTGATTGCCTCAACACCATGCTGTTGGAATGACCTAGTTGTGGTGGGGAAGGCATTCAGGGGGGAGAAGTGTAACATCCCGGCGTATCCATCGCTCCTTCGATAGAAACTGCAACAGAATTCTCATCCCCATTCTCAGCCATTAACTGACAGATCAAATTGTCCAGTGTGTGCTGACCTGGTAAGATCATAGACTTGGAGGATGTATTGCCTGGGCTAACCTTTCTGCTTTGGCAGCATTGTGAAGAAAGGAGTCAGGAAAAGAAACTCCTATGTGCTTAAGCCAACAAATCTGCCATCTTAGCTCCACCTCTCCCCCCCCCCCCCCCCCCCCCCCACAAAAAAAATATTTAGTCTCTTTTTTTTAATGGTATTCTCCAGTTTTTTGGTGTCCATGTAATGCCACATTATCCCATATAGAGTTGAATAGCTCTTACACTCCACATATGGTATTTTTAGCCTCAGAAACTCCTACTACATTTTCCACCACATGTTCTTAAGATGGAAAGTTAAACGTGAACATATTCCTTAATCCTTGCCATACCACGTCTCCACTCAAGTAATAGCATACCACAGGGTCTCCACTGTAACTCAACCCACAATAAAGCTCTGGAATTTGTTGCCAGAGGATGTGGTTAGTGCAGTTAGTGTAGCTGGGTTCAAAAAAGGGTTGGATAAGTTCTTGGAGGAGAAGTCCATTAACGGCTATTAATCAAGTTTACTTGGGAATAGCCACTGCTATTAATTTCATCAGTAGCATGGGATTTTCTTAGTGTTTGGATAATTGCCAGGTTCTTGTGGCCTGGTTTGGCCTCTGTTGGAAACAGGATGCTGGACTTGATGGTCCCTTGGTCTGACCCAGCATGGCAATGTCTTATGTTCTTATCTTTGAATATCACACACAGAATATTATCCCGACAAAAAAAAATCAAAGTGACAAAGTACATACATCGGTCTTGCCATTCTTCACTTACATGTATGTCTCTCTCTTCACTGCTGATTCTACCTTAACCTGTTATTTCTTCCACTGCACCTTGGGCTTTGCTTTAGGTGAGCTCGCTGGTTCACACAATGCATTGGTAACTTCTGGTCATGCAGCCATTATGGGTAGAACCAGAAACAGCACAGCTCCTCCCAAGCAATCCAAGTCCCCCCCCCCCCTCCCCCATCCCAGATCTTCCTCTAACTGAGCCAAAGAAACAGCAGGCAGATCAGGAGAATTTATCTCAGCACGCAATGGGGACTTTGCTGGGGCAGTGCATCTAGACCAAGGATTGAGTTGGAGTCCGAAATGCCTGACCGCAAAGTTGGCGTTTAAAGACCCATGCTGTCATCCTTATGAAGTCCAAAAGTGTCTAAGGGGGTCCCAAGTGAGAGAAGACTTCACTGCTGAATAGCACACCGCTTTATTCTTCCATTTCCCCATTCAAGATGCAAGAGATATAAAAAGAAAACAGAATAACTGAGGGATCTAAAATAAAACAGCCATTGGCGTATGACGTGCAGCTGCTATCTTGGCACTGTTTTCTACAGTTAGGGAAACTAACAAGGCAGTTTGCTTTTCCTCCATTTTTCAATTTGGAGCCCTTGGTGAGGAAACATGGTCACTGGTGTTTCAGGGGATTCTGATTAGGTAAAGAAGATGTCAGATTGGCACAATTTCCAGATAAGGTGTGTTCATGTCAAATACTGAAAAATCCCCACAATCTGTCATAGATCTGATTAAAGAATTTGAATTCTCTGATTTGAAAATAGATAAATTTGGTAGTCCTGGATCCATTTGGAACAATAGAAAACAGTTGTGAAGGTCCTCTTCTATTTCAGTGGGTCATAGAACATATTAATTATGTAAAAGTTAATATAGTAAGTGACTTGGGAGCAATTTATAATCTGAATGTAACGCCTATTAAGAATTTGGAGAAATTCTTAATGAGCTGGGAAAACCTTTCTGTATTGCTCATGGGATGAATAAATATAATTAAGATGGTAATTCTGCCAAAGTGAATGTATCTGTTGCAGTTTCTCCCATTGGTAATATGAAATGTTGTGCATAGCAATTAAAACTGTTTCAAAATTAATTTGAAGAGAGAAAACCCTAGGCTTGAGATGGCTACCTTAGAGGAGAGCCCAGCCATCCTAGATACTAGCTAGTATAACATAGCCTGTTGAGGTGCTAGAAATTGGATAATGGGAACCTCGTGGAATGCAGTGCAGTGAATATTGAGAGACAAATGGTTGGTTATTTATCTCTAAGCTATGTTCTTTATGCTAAACCAAGTTTCTCTCAAATTGGATAAAACTAAATGTTTCACAGTGTGGAAAATGCTGAAACTATCTCCAAAGTGCTCAAAATTCCTACTCTAACCCTTACCCAGGGTATTTAGTCCCAAGGGCATGCAATCGCATTTCTAACCTCTGGGGCTGCTTCAACCAGCTGACTTCTTCTCAGCTTAACTCTTTCTATGGGGGGGAGACACAAGTCTATGGCCCAGACAATGAAAAACTGTGTCCCTTATGTGGTGTTGTAGCTGAGGCATCCCCTGGAAGGAGATGCTGTGAATAAACAAATAGAACCAGGTGCAGGGTATTAAATAATAAATTACTGATTGGTTTAAGGCAAATAAAAGTCCATCATTAAATACTTGTACAGTTACAGATGATGTCTTTACAGATAGAGTGTTTCAATGTGGGTAGGTGTTCTTTTCTTTCAGCACACTGAGTTTCCCATGGTGGTATAAATGGTGCACTCAAAGCTCCCCAGCGGCTTATCCAGGATTCCTAGGTCAGGGGTCCCCTGCTAGCGTAACAAAAATCCTACCTTACAGTCTAGCATATTCCTGAACACCCAGCATGCTGTTTGTGTCCTGGTCCCAAATTAGTGGAGATCCGGATGGGGTCTCCTCGCTCTTCCTTAACTCTATTAAGAGGATCTGAAAGGGTGACTCCTCGGGTTGAAAAGTCCTTGGGTGGGAACCTGCTGATCCAGACAGGCTCCCAGTAAAGAGGGGTGCTTAATACCTCTTCACAACAAAAAGTGTATTTTCCTTCTTGAAAAAATAGGATACATTTTGACCATCAAAAATCTCCTTCAGAAAGATCTGTCCGGTCCTGCCCATCTAGGGAGTAGAGTTGTGCTCACGTGTCTTCAGTCCTCTGGCTTGAGAGCCCTTTTGCCCCAAAGGAAAATCTGGCAAAAATCTATCTTACTGAACTAAATATTTAGGGCTATTCTGGCAGGTTATGCACAGAGGCCAATCCCCTGATGAGGCAGGAGGCCTCAGCATGGAGGAAAAAAAGTCTACATCTTGCTTCTCTGGTGACTGCTCTAAAATGAAACTAACACCTTAAACCACAAAATGGCTGGCTATAAAAGGCCTGAGTAACCAATCCCAGCTCTCCTCAGTGGGAGGAGGGGGATGGATAGCTCTAAAGTTGTTTAGGCAAAGGAAATAGAAGTAGAGATAATTAGTGGTGGACTGGCGGGTCCGGCCACACTACTTTTTACAGGGTAATGCTGAGTTTGAGCCAGGTATATCTAGTGAAGTGTTTAGTAAAGGGGAATCACATGGGCTACCATTGGTGAAATATGTATATATATTTTTTGTTAATGGACAAAATACAATAAGAACATAATGTTTGCCATATTGGATCAGACCAAAGGTCCATTAGGCCCAGTATCCTGTTTCCAGCAGTGGCCAATCGAGGTCACAAGTATCTGGCAGGATCCCAAAGGGGAGATAGATTCTGTGCTGCTTATTCTAGAGATAAGCATTGGATTTCTGCAACTCCACCTTAATGGTTTATGGATTTTTCTGCCAGGAATTTGCCTAAACCATTTTTAAAACACAACTACACTGGCTGCTTTCACATCCTCTGACAACGAATTTCAGAGCTTAATTATGCAGTGAGTGGTTTTAAATGTACAACTTAACACCGGGTAAATTTTTAATCGGCCATCCGCGCGCATTTTCAAAGGGGCCCGGCCACATGCGTAACTCCAATTACGCACACAAGTGCCGGGCTGAAGGAAAGGGGCGAGGCTGGAGGTGGCCAGTACAGCGGCCATTTGCTGCTGTGCTGGGGAAGTGCGCGCAGGCACAGTGCTGGCGCGCGCAACTTGCTACTGCTTCTGATGAGGAGCAAAAGGTAAAACAAGAAAATGGAGGATAGATAGGATAGGGAGAGGGGGAAGGGAGGTTAGGTAGAAGGGGGTAGGGAAGTTCCCTCCCAGTCCCCTCCTTAATTGGAGCAGTCTGGGAGGGAACTGGAAAAGGCCGGGATGTGTTGCCATACAGAAATGGCATTAGTTTTCCCCCCTCCCTGCGCATGCCGCTTGCATACCCGCACGTGGATTATAAAATCCGACTCGCAGATGCGCATGGCCCCCAGATTTTATAACATGTGAATGTATATTATAAAATTAGCGCATCCATGTGTGCACGCCTGGAAGTGCCTTTAAAAATCTACCCCTGAGTGTCCTCTAGTCTTTATACTTTTTAAGAGTAAAAAAACCCATTCACATTTAACAGATATTGGTATCTCCGGATCAGCCCACAGTTGGTTCAAGTCCTTCCTCTGCAACAGAACCTTCAAAGTCAAAATCAATAATGAAGAATCACCCTTGACAAAGTCCACACTTGGTGTACCACAAAGATCCTCCTTATCTCCCACCCTCTTTAACATCTACCTCCTCCCTCTCTGCCAATTGCTAGCCGATCTTAATCTAATTCATTACCTGTACGCAGACGACGTGCAGATTCTGATCCCTATAACAGAATCTATCTCAAAAGCTCTCACCCACTGGAATAACTGCCTTCTATCTATCACCAGCCTTCTCAACAGCTTAAACTTGGTCCTCAACACCTCGAAGACAGAGCTCCTCCTCATCTCTTCAAACCAAGATAATATCCTTCCACCATCCCCCCACAACACCCATATCACCCATAAGCATGTAAGAGACCTCGGGGTAATTCTTGATAACCGCCTAAACCTAAAGAAAATGGTCAACACCACAACCAAAGACTGCTTCTACAGACTCCAGGTTCTGAAATGACTCAAACCACTCCTATTTTTCTATGACTTCAGGACAGTTCTCCAAGCATTACTGTTCGCCAAAATTGACTACTGCAGCGCCCTCCTCCTAGGCCTCCCCAAATCTACCACCAAACCACTGCAGATGATACAGAATGCCGCAGCGAGATTGCTGACCAACACCATCTGTGGAGAACACATCTCACCCATCCTCAGAAACCTACATTGGTTACCAGTGAATTTCAGAATCCTACATAAATCAATCACCCTAATGCACAAATCCATCCACCATCAACTTCAACTCGACCTTGAAATCCCCTTCAAACTACATTCCTCCAGCAGACCAACTAGAGAAATTCACAAAGGAACTCTGCAATTTCCCCCAACTAAAGCCACACGTCTCACCTCGACCAAAGACCGAGCGTTCTCGATAGCAGGCCCATCTATCTGGAATAACATCCCCTCAGATTGAAACCCTGCCTTTTAACATTCAGGAAAAAACTCAAGACGTGGCTCTTCCACCAAGCCTTCTCTGACCCCCCAGACACACACTAGTTTGCCCTTATTCTGTACCTGATCGATGGTCTTTTTCTCCTCCTGAACGATGGACTCTGGCACTTCTAAGCACATTATGCTTTAACCTGTCTTCTCTATTGTATTATATTTATAATTTATACCTGCTTTAACCTCTTTCCAGCTGTTTAAGCTTCCAAGTTCTTACTCCCTGTTGAATGTAACTTTGCCTTTTTTTTTTTTCCACTTCAATTGTTTAATTACTTTAGTTGTCGCTTCAGTTTTTTTTACCCTTGTTCAATGTAAACTGATCCGATATGGTTATTACTATGAAGGTCGGTATAGAAAAGTGTTAAATAAATAAATAAATAAATAAATTTACTCATTTCACTCCACTCATTATTTTATAGATCTCTATCATATCTCTCCTCAGCCATCTCTTCTTCAAACTTGAAGAGTCCTCACTTTAGCCTTTCCTCCTAGGGGAATTGTTCCTGCCCTTTTAACATTTTGATTGCCCTTTTCTAATTCTGCTATATCTTTTGTTGAGATGTGATGACCAGAACTGCACGCAGTACTCAAGATGAGTACAGAAGAATTATGAAATTCTCAGCTTTATTCTCCATTCATTTCCTAATAATTCCTAGCATTCTGTTTCTATCTTAGCTGTTGCTGCATACTGAGCAGATTTCAATGTATTATCAACAATGACATCTAGATCCTTTTTCTGAATGGTGACTCCTGATGTGGAACATTGTGTAGCTATAATTCAGGTTACTCTTCCCTAAGTGCATCACTTTGCACTTATCCACATTTAAATTTCATTTGCCATTTGCATGCCCAATCTCCCAGTTTTGCAAGGTTTTCTTACTATTTCTCATAATCCTCTTATGATTTAAGAACTTTCAATGTGTGTCATTGGCAAATTTTGATCACCTTGCTCATTGTTCCCATTTCCAGGTCCTTTATAAATGTTAAAAAGCAGTGATCCCAGAATGGATCCCTGGGGCACTCCACTATTCATCTTTTTCCGCTGAGAAAATTTATCATTTAGCCCTACTCTGTTTTCTATCTTTTAACCACTTGCCAGTCCACAAAAGGACACTACTGCCTATCCCATGATTTTTTTTTAATTTCCTGAGAAGTCTCTCAAGGAACTTTGTCAAATGCTTTCTGGAAATCCAGGTATGCTATATCAACTGGCTCACCTTTGTCTGCATGTTTATGTCCTCAAAAAAAAAAAAATTAGTAGATTGGTGAGGCAAGAGAAATGGCTAAATCCATATTAGCTTTGTCCCATTAAACTAAGCCTGTCTATATGTTCAGTAATTTAGTTCTTTATGATAGTTTCTACCATTTTACCTGGTACAGACATCAGACTCACTGGTCTGTAGTTTCCTGGAACACCCCTGAATCCCTTTTTGAAAATTGATTTTATATTGGCAGCCCTACCATAAACTATTTTAATCAGCTATGGTAGCTGAAGACTGGAGGATTGTCAATGTAATGCCACTCTTTCTTCCAGGAGAGTACTTACATTTGAGACTTTTAAATCAAGATTTGACTTGGTGGCAGTCGTGCATCCTTTGCCTTCTGCAGATCAAACATTATTTAAGATCTGATTTGGGAATAAGAACATTGCTTATGAGTATGCTTAGATAAAATGGCAAATTGCTATAGAAATAGAAGCTTTCCTGAGCTTTTGTGAGAGGATTTATTGGACTACAGGATCTGAGCAAAAACATTTCCTTTTAGGGAGAGGCAATTTAAAATAATGCAGAGAGTGTATATTTATTCTGTTTAAAGTAGAGGTAGTCGGCTCTAGCAGCTGTCAGAGATGTTGACATGAAATAGGTATGTATATTCATCGTCTTTGGTCATTACAAATGTGTTTTGAAATGTTATCCTGGTTTTGTGTTTTGTTTTGTTTTTTAAACACATCAGATTAAAAGCAGAGAAACCAGCTGATATCCATGCAAGACGAGTAATGTTGCACAGAGAAAGCTGAGGTGTACAAATACTAATATTTCCATGCTGTTTGACACATTTGCTCTCTGAATGTGTTGAGCATATGAAGTGTTATGGGACTTACCAGCAATTTTTGCTAAAATGGGGGAGGGGTAGGTACGTGCAAGTATTTTTATACTAATAACTTAACTGGTATGAGTTATAACTACTTTGGAGGGGGGGGGGGGAAGAGGAAATTAATAGGTGAAATTTAATGCAGAACCATTTTAAAGAAATGAATGTCAGATTTAATTATTGGCAAACTGAGAGAGCATGTTGTAACACTGGGGTTCCCAAACTATTTGGGAGCGTGGACCCTTTTCAAGTTCTAAACTTTTTGTGGACCCCCACCTGCTGCTTTAATCTTTACCTGCAGTTATGGGTCGTATATAGAAAAATTATGTAATAAAGAAATTATTTTCTCCCAGGACAAGCAGGATGGTAGGCCTTACCATGTGGGTGATGTCACTGGACGGAGCCCTATCACGGAAAACGTTTCTGTCAAAGTTTCTAGAACTTTTGACTGGCACACTGAGCATGCCCAGCATGCCATAATCCCTGTAGCCACAGGGTCTCCCTTCAGTCTCTCTTTTTTTTTTCTTCCACGCTGCAGTTTGCCTTGCAGTTAGGAGTTCTGAGATTTTCTCTCAAAAATTTTCCTCACGGAATACTTGAAGTTTACTTCTCCAAAAACTTCCCTCCATGGGTCTCCCATCGCGACATCGATTTGTTTCTCTGAGTGAATTCTCCCGTCTTCAGTCGATTCCTGCCTCCCCCTTTTTTCGCTGACCGCAGGCCATCGATTGTTTTTGGATGGTGGACTAGCTCCCTCTGTATACAAGTGCAGAAAGAGAAGTCAGTGTGGTGTGCAGCCCACTTGGTTACCTTGTCTGCCGCATGAGGATACCAGAACTCCTTCAGTGCTGCTGCTCCCAACCCTCTGGGTCGCATCCAAGGCTGGAAGGATTCAGACGGATAAGATGAGGAGGTGCTGTGTATGTGTGTGCTGCACAAAGTGGGTCCCAGCTATCCTAGCTCTCCATGCTGCTCATTGATTACCACTCTTTTGGGCCTGATTCACTGAGCTGTTTTCCCATAGACACAGAATGGGAGAAAAAGCCTTAGTGAATCAGGCCCTTTCCTGCTCATACTATAGCTAGGAAGAAGAGCCATGCATAATTGCACTTGTTTTCTGAAAGAATGTCCTATGTTTGTGTCACCGCTGCGGTGTCTTGATGCAGGGGTACTGAGAGCGGAGCCTAGCTACTTGCCTGATAACTTTTCACTGACACTCCTTATCAGATCTGAAGGCACACTGGTTGGGAAACACTGTTCTGTAGACCACTGTTTCTAAACTGTGACATTAAAATCTTGATCAAAATTATAACAAAAGGGATCAAAAGAATTTTCCCCAATTGCTTTATCATGACCAAACAAGTTTTTCGTAAAAGGAAGACAGGAGCTGTACACTGATCAACATACGTGGAGCTTCGAATAAACATTGAAATGGCAGTATCCCTGGATATGGAAATGGGAATTTTCTATTCACCTTTCTGAGCTCCCAAACTTTTGGAGACATTGTTGTATAGAGTCCCTCTTATCATAGACCCAAAGCAACAGCTAGATAAATGGAACCAGCTCAGAAGAATTTGAGATGTTATGGGGTCCAAGACAAGAGATGTCCTATATCTCTTTGCTTTGGGAATGGAACCTCTTGCAGGATTAAAAATGATAGAAAACAATTCTGGCTAAAATTGAAGGATTGAAACTGAGTCTTGTGGTGATACCATGCTATTAAGCTTGCAGGATCCAGAATCTTAATTCTCCCACCATATATATATATATAGAGAGAGAGAGATTTAAGAGAAACTACAGGGTTCTTTCACTGGGTGGGAAAATTAAGATTCTGGATCCTGCAAGCATAATATGAGGAAATTGGAGGCCTGGTCTGCCAAATGAACATAAGAACATGCCATACTGGGTCAGACCAAGGGTCCATCAAGCCCAGCATCCTGTTTCCCACAGTGGCCAATCCAGGCCATAAGAACCTGGCAAGTACCCAAAATCTAAGTCTATTCCATGTAACCATTGCTAATGGCAGTGGCTATTCTCTAAGTGAACTTAATAGCAGGTAATGGACTTCTCCTCCAAGAACTTATCCAATCCTTTTTTAAACACAGCTATACTAACTGCACCAACCACATTCTCTGGCAACAAATTCCAGAGTTTAATTGTGCGTTGAGTAAAAAAGAACTTTCTCCGATTAGTTTTAAATGTGCCCCATGCTAACTTCATGGAGTGCCCCCTAGTCTTTCTATTATCCGAAAGAGTAAATAACCGATTCACATCTACCCGTTCTAGACCTCTCATGATTTTAAACACCTCTATCATATCCCTAGCTAGTCATTCTGCCCCATTAAAGTAATGAAGCAATCAAAATACGTGGACATCCAAATAACAAATAATGTAACAGATCTTTCTAACCTCAACTACACACTAGTACTTCAAGGAATTGGATAAGAGCTAGCTAGATGGGGCACCCTATCTGTGTGTGACCTGATTGGGCTGAACAGCATCAGTAAAACGAGCATACTCCACAAGTTACTATATCCATCAAACCAAATCACCCCGTGCTCAGTTGCTGCTTCAGAATAAATATTATCCAATCCTAGACATTAAATAAGAAACGGGCAGGGATTAAATAAGAGACTTTACAACTCCCTATGGAATGCTCTAACCTTTAACTCAACTGTGAAGCTGCAATACTCAAAACAATAGTGCCCAAAGAGGCACACCGGCTAGACTTAGGATCCAGATATATAAAAACTATTCTCTTTTTCAGAGCTATGGCCAAGCCGAGCTTGCAGAAAGAACTCTACCATGAATACAGTGAGATCCACCCATTCATAAATCCATTCTATCTTGGAAAGCTGTTGAGAGAGTTTAAAATAATGGGTTATGTCCCCTTACAGTAAAATAAAACACTTTGAGCAATTTGTGGTTTCAGAATGTACAGGATTAGCAACCACTCTCTGAAAGATGGGTGTCCAAATGTTCAGCAAGGTAGAAGATGAAAACTAGGTATTTCTTTCTCTGCAATAAATAACAGAATTAACACAAATGAGAATGCCCATTTAATTGCTATTCCCAGCTTTGAGATTGTATAACCAAGAAAGCTAAACAATCGGATTTTTAGGCCAAATGAAATTGAAGTGCACCTTTCAAAATGTCAACAATAGACCACCTGACCAAATTATACAGAATTCTGGAAGAATACATAGTGATAAACCTCAAATTGGTAGATGGTGTAGTACCCCCTCCCCCCTAGATGAAGTACATTGGAGAAAAATCTATAAATTAAACCACAAATGCCCCTTTGCAACTAACTGCAGGAAACCCAAGAACAGAATCCTCAGAGTGCACGGTCTGCACAAGTTCAACTCTCCCCCAGTGCTGGGGAGGCATGGGATGAGATTTCTTCCATCTGTGGTGGGAATGCACTAGTGATCCTAACCTACTGGCAAAAATAAAGGCCTTGCTAAAGAGTCGAAATTTATATCAGGATACATTAGATGATGTAGTATAGTATTGCTGGGAGCTATGAAATGTGTGATCAATTTTGCTCTTATAAGTCCTTACGTTTCCCAGTTATAAGCCTGTTTTGGGGAGTAGGGCTGCTGTTTCTAGCACCATTTTCCACAACTAACTTGACTATTTTTGCTATATAAACATTTTTTCCCTTTTAAGGACAAACATGCTTGGACTGCAAGTTTTTTCTGTTTGGTTGTGTACTATATTTTCATGTCAGATCTGCTGGAATGGACTTGATTAGGTTTTTGAAAGCAGTCACAGAGACTTAATTTTTTTTTTATGTCCTTTCAGTATGGACGTACACCTCTACATCTGGCAGCAAATAACGGGATCCTTGAAGTTGTCCGGTACCTGTGTCTTGCTGGTGCGAATGTGGAAGCTCTAACTTCTGTGAGTATATATTGCCTTCCCCATTCATTGTGAAAGAGCCTGAAAGGAATACTGTCTCCTGTTCACTCTGCTTTGGTTAAAGGTGAGACAAGTATGTGGTGGTGGTGATGGTTTATCCCTCTGGTTAAACTACCCTTCCATTCTGTTCACTCCCATGATTCTCAAATCTGGTAAAAAGAATTTTTGAGGATCCACTTTAAATGTGACCATTGGTACACTTCACGTTTTCCTGTTTCTGTTCTTCTTTGATCAGAGATTTAAAATGCCAAAAAAAGCAAAATAAACCTTTATTTTATTTCTTGATTGACTGCAAAATCATAAAACATGTGGTGTACAATAAAAAAAGATAAATAGATAAATATTATAAAATTGTAAGGGGCTCTGGGTGAGTATCACGGCACATCTGCACTTATACCTGTATAGCAGCACTCACTTGAAGATGGGGGATGAGCCAACCCATCACAACCACATGAGACCTCAGTTAGCAGGGCAAGGGAAAGTGGGATCAGTACCATAGTGGAGGCAGCAGCGTCAGCAGTGCAAAGGCTACTGGGATTTTCCAAGCCCCCACCAAGAGCAGGAAGATGAGGCCCAAAGTGGGAGGGGTTAAGTGAGGAGTGAGTAAGAGGGGAGGGAAGTCAAGAGATGAGAAGAGGGAGTGAGAGAAATGGGAGAATAGGAAGGGGAGAGGGTGAGTAACCAGTGAAAGGAGGTAAAGGAGAGGGAAGGGGAGAAAGTGGAAAGTGTGACGACGGGGACAAATTAGAATGCAAGTGGGAAGACTACATATCTTCCTGCCTTCAGTCCACAGCAGATAAGCCCACCAGTAGGGTTGGTAAGTGAAGCAAACATGTGCAAGTTTCCTAATGTATGTGTATATGTATTTGTATGTGTGTATATATATATATATATATATATATATATATATAGGGAAAAAGCCAGTTCATAACTTACCACCGAAGTAGCAAGTCACCTTGTCAAACCGGCTTCAAGCTTTTGTAATCACTACTGGCATTAAAAAAAAAAAACCTGATTAGAAACTTTAACTTAAACTTTTTTCCTTTTTTGGAGCAGTAGCAACATTCGTGTGCCAGCGATTCCTTTCCTCTGTACAGCGGGGAAGGGCTGTACCGGCCACCTCCAGCCCCACCCCCTCTCTCTAGATATCTCTCGATAGATCTCTCTCGGTAGATATATAGGCACTATAAAGGGGTGCTGCTCTTTAGTATGATGGTAACTTTAGTTGAACATTGCCTGTAGAAGGAGGTGCTTTTGTGGGGACAGTGTTTGAACTGCCCAGTGCACTAGGAACCAGGAGACCAGGGTTAGAGTCCCGCTGTCGCTCCTTGTGACCTTGGGCAAGTCACTTTACCCTCCATTGCCTCAGGTACAAAAAAACTTAGATTGTAAGCCCTCTGGGGATAGGGAAATACCTACAGTACCTGAATGTAAACTGATCTGATATCTCAGATCGAATGTAAGAGTATAAAAAATAAATAAATGGACGAGAGAGATGTACACGAGCTTTTAAAGTGTTTGAGAAAAAAGTTATCGTAACTGTATTTCTTCTCTTGACATTTTACTGATGAAAAGCAAGGAAAAAAGTGTTGCTAAGAGAATTTTGATATAAAAAGTAACTTCTGTGAATAGGTTTGCAGGATATTAATAAATCCTCCATGTTCATTTTAATAGTTTCGATGAAGAAATGCAAAATGGATTTTAAAATTACAGTTAAGCAAATCTTACAAGTCATTGTAAAGCCACTGGTAGATTAGAACAGTAACTGATTGACAGGCTTGGAATGTTAGAACTATAAGTGTCTGCTTAAAGCAGTGAAAACCTGATCACTGATAGCCTGTGCAATATGGGCAGTGTAGCTTAAAGGGAGCCAAGAAGCATTCTGCTTGTCTTGAAAGGACAATAAAATGTAAAGATTCTGGCAAGTCAACTGAGTTTAACAAGAGAAAAATGTGTGTGCGATTGAATGAATTAACAAACTTAATGAGCTCCTGACCCAGTAATTGAATTATTAAATAGGGAAACACAGCTGGCATTTTTTCTTTTACATTAGTTAGTAGTACAAGTACAATTTTTAGGGATCTTGAGGAGTGCAGGAACACACAAACATCTAGAAGAAGACTGGATGGGACAATGTAGCCGGATTCTTTTATTTCTTACAGCAGTAGGGAGACAGGTATCTTAAATGAGTGAAGTCAATCAAGACGCAGCTGTGATGACTGAGGAAATTCACCTGAAGTGGTCCAGAATAGTAACCATCCAACTCATGAGCACACCATCATATGTATCTAAACAATTACCACAAGTATACATTGTCCTAAATTCTGATCAGAATAACTTGGTAATTCAGAACTCTGAATTTTTCTGTAGACATATATAGTTGGGTAAAGGAAGGAAAAAACACTGTAGACTTCCTGGATGGTAAGACCCCTGAAAGATGAAACATGCCCAAACAAGTTTAAGAAAAGAATCGTGAACCAGAGTTTATAAAGCTCCTGATAAGATGCGAGGATGTTCATGACAAGTTGGCCAATGTCCCTTGTTTCAGGGACAATCTCTTTGGGGATAAGGTCAGAGAAATCGTGGTCCACATCAAGGAACAGCATAAGGCCATTCAGTTCTTGTTGGCAGGAGCAGCACAGCCTCCTTCCTCTAGATGCCCTTACTTTGCTTTTAAGTGCTCCTTTTTCCAGACTCTTTTTTTTCCCACTAATTTCAGCAGTATTGCGCTCCACCTTTTCTACCACAGCAGCAGCTTCTAGCATGCAAACAGGCTTCCTCCCTTCCGGCAGGAGAGGGAAGATTCACCTATTCTTCAAAGAATGGTAGAAGACCACCAAGGACTGGTTTGGTCCTCAAAAATATGGACTCTGGTAACAGTTTGCAATTCTCCCATTCCCTAGCACAGCATCGATATTTAGCCTTTAATCCTGATCTGTCTCTTTCAACCCAGCTCCGTCTAAAGGTAGCTTCTTAGCCAGTGGTCATTTGAGCCGGTTTCTCCCAAAGACTGTGGCAAAGGGTTCTATTCCATCTATTTACTTATCCCCAAGACGTTAAGGAGTTTGAGACTTATCCTGGATTTAGAAAGACTGAGCAAGAGACAGTTGTGGGAGAAGTTTAAAATGAATGTCCTCCATGTGCGCCCTGGATCTGAAAGACATATATGCTCACATACTCATCCACCCATCTCAATGGGAATAGCTCAGTTTTGTGGTGGATTCTTCTCACTATCAATACAAGGTTCCTTTCAGGCTCTTAGCAGTCTCAATGGTTCTCACTTCAGGCTGCCTAGCAGTAGTGGCTGCATACTTTCGTTGTCGGGGGGATTGGTTTCCCCCCCCCCCCCCCCTGCGTACCTTGATGACTGGCTGGTGATGGTATATTTGCAAGCAGGGGAATTGGATTGCCCGCAAAAGATGATCCAGTTTCTTCAGTATTCAACTTTGCCAAGCTGAACTCCATCCCTACCCAAAGGATCAAGTTCGGGGCATGAATAGACTAATCAGCAGAAAGAGCATGCCTTCTGTCAGATTGCAGGGGCCACAAGGCCTTTCACCGCAAACTCATGACATAAGAAAGGGGGTGAGTGAAGCTTCTACATCTTGCCTACCTCACCCCAGCCTGCACAGTCTTGAGACTCTGCCTCTGTCCCGCCCCTCATCCAATGTCATTAGCCAAACGGGTTGGGCCAGTCGGCCCAAAGAAGCATGCCAGGGACTATGTAACCTCTCACAGCTGACCTGGGCCGCAAGAAGGGGGTGAATGGATCTGCTTCTGCTTTCCTCTGCCTGCACCAACCTTTGGCCACTGAACCCATTACCAAAGGACTTGGGGACTTTGCCTCTGTCCTGTCTGCTCCCAGTATCAGCAGGAGGGGCTGGGTCAACAACTCAATGTAGTATGCCAGAAGCTCCTTCATGTGCTGCCTTTTGGGTGCCAATTTGAACCTCAGGCTGCCCAAAGGTGAGGCCCCCACCCCCAACATACTACTTCATCACAGCCTTCCTACAGGACTGTACTTAAACCACTTAGAAAGTGCTGCACGCACTACCACATCACCTATCCAAATAGTCACAGGTTGGGATAGACATACCCCAAACTATTCCCTCCATACAAAACAAAGAAACGACAGATCTCTTATCCCCCAATCCCCAAGACAGCCAAAACAAGACATACAAAATAAATGCCACAAATCCCCTTTGCAACTTGCACTACTGAATGCCCAGTCCATCCACAAAAAACTGCATCTCCTTTTCAGCCTACAAATGATATCCCTGTAGACATCCCCTGCTTAATGGAAACATGAGCACAGAGCACTGACACCTCCCAGCTCCTACAAACTTGCCCACCTGGCTTCATTTTTTACTAAACCGTTCACAGAATCAAAAAAAGAAGAGGTCCTGCAATAATCACCATTCCCTTTGCATGACCCATATTCCCACCCAGGAAGTTAAGGAAACAGAATCTTTATTTCTGCAGACAGATGACAAATCTCAAATGGGAAATCCTCCTGATCTACCACCCCCTATCAGGTTCAGCTAAGGCCCTCCAAAACTACTTCCAACTCATCTCAGAAATAATCCTACACTGGCTCCCAATAAAATACAGGATAACTACAAAATACTATCCATAATACACAAAATAATATATGAAAAATAAACAAATTGGTTAAGTGCATCCATAAAACTCCACTCACCAAACCGAAATCTCCATTCAGCTAACAAAGTTCTATTAAAAATTCCACCTGCTCGTCACAAACGTACCTCAACTCAGAAGAGAGTCATATCCCTAGGAAGCCCCGAAATATGGAACTCCCTCCCAACTGAACTGAGAACACAACAAAATTAAAAACCATCAAAAAAGAACTAAAAACTTGAATGTTCATCAAAGCCTACCAAAACACCCTATGACTCTATGCTACAACTTCCCTCCCTACTGGCCCATATAAACATGCAGAACCAATCCAAAGCACATAATTTAACCTGTACAATTTAACAACCAAACTATGTTTATAATGACTAAGATAACTATGTTAACAAGCGTATGAATCTTTGAACACTCTGTTAAACATCGAAACTGTGTAAACCGTTGTGATGGCGAAACCGAACGACGGTATATAAAACTCGATAAATAAGCAAATAAAATCCTAAAACACTGGCCCTCTGAGTTTTCAGTATCCACTTGGATGAACCCGATCTTACCCCAGCCCCTGGCTTCATGACCACTGCTGAAATGCTAGGCCTGTCTCAACTAGTAAATGTAATGACTTATGCATGCCACACTATCTACAACTACTCCTACGAATCAAAGGTCTACAAAGTATATAGCTCTCTTGGACAGATTATCACATGATAAAATTCAATCTGCAACTACAGACCCCATGCATAGGCTCACTGCACACACAACTCCAGAGGCTTCCTGCTACTCTTCAGAAGCAAACTTGCAACATACCCACCACTTCATCTGACCACCTGGATGAAAACTGGAACAAAGACCTTAGCAAAACCTTAAATGAAACTACCCCAACGAAGACCTGCCACCTTAGTAATCCAAAACTCATCCCCTGGTTCACCCCAGAACTGTTTTAAAACAAATAAGTAGAAGACTTGAGCAGAAATGGTGAAAATCCAGGTTTACAAGTTAGCAGATAACTGCAGAAAATACCAAACAATCTGTTGTAGAGCTGTAACAGATTAAAAAAAAAAAGGCATACTACACCAATACTATAAACCAAGCGAAAAACTCAGCAAAAGAAATATTCAGGACAGTCGTCAAGTTCCTAACACCCACCTCTTCCACAACGACAGTAACCCTGTGGAACAACCTTGCCAAGTTATTTTTAAACAAAATCTTTATCAGAGGAGAACTGAACTCTGCCACTGAAACCCTTCTGCTTCTGGAGTCCCAACCTATACTTCCTTTCACCTTATCCTTCTGCCCGCTACTAGAAGATAACATCTAAACTCTCTTCTCAGACATCGGTATCACTACATGCACTGCAGACCTCTGCCCCTCCTGGATAATTAGTCAGGCCTGCTTGACCACCTTGCAGCTATCATAAACACCTCTTTCGCTGAGGACTACCTACCCGACAGCCTAAAAAAAGCCTTAGTGAGACCAATCTTAAAAAGAAAAAAAGCCAAACCTAGATCCAGATGACTTTAGTAACTCCTGCTCAGTCTAAACCTACCCTTCCGAAGCAAAACCATTGAAAAGGCTTTCCTTTTCCAGGTAACTGAAATCCTTCAGTCTACAAACACCCTCAAACCATACCAATCTATGTTCATATTTATATGCCGCTATTGCCAAAGCCAATTTCAGACCCCACCTTAACACTGAGATGGTTCTAATAAGCCTAGTAGACAAGCTAAAGAGACCTCATTGATCATGGGTAACTTGTCATACTGGTTTTCCTGGATCTGTCCGCTGCATTCAACACTGTAGACTGACATCCCAATCGCACATCTGGAGGATCTAGGTCTACATGCTCAGCACTCACATGTTTTACATCCTTTTTTCACAACTGTTCTCAGACTGTATCACTGCCCTCTGTGTATTCCCACCCACTCCCATATGGAGTACCACAAGGATCTGTCCTTTCACCCACCCTCTTCAACATTTACATGATGGTCCCGTCCCCCCCTTGCAAACAAATCAAAACTCATCAGATTTCCTTGCACTCATGAGTGAATGGCTTAGAACTTGTAATCCCTCTTGGCCTAGATGCAGTTAAAGCAATCAAAAATCTCAATAAATGTTTAGCAAGCATTTCCTCCTGGCTAAGACTAAATAAGCTGAAACTCAACCTTTAAAAGACTGAAGTATTATGGGTTGGTAAGAGACCCTACCTGTCTAGACACCAAGGTAATGCTCAGTGTACTGGCTCTTTCAGCTACCAAATTCGGAGCTTAGACTACCTACTAGATTTAAATCTCCCAGACGCCCAAGTCTGAACAGTGACTGAAGCATCTCTCTTCAAACTACATTAATGACTACATCTCCGGCCTCTCCTTGAAGACTCTGCCTTTGCAGAGGTCATCCAGGCCACTGTGATCTCCTGTTTTGGACTACTGCAATTCACGTTTCATTGGAATGCCAATCAAATTGAACAAATGACTGCAATTTGTTCAAAATATTTCAGCATGCTTGCTAAAAAAAAAAAAACAAAACCAAAATTGACAGGATCACACCAACCCTAAAGGCTCTTCACTTGCTCCCAACTCTTTACCCTACAAAATTCTAAGTCTGGCTTACAAGTCCCTTACAGGTAAATGCACCTCTCTGCCTAAACGACCATCTTGCTCCCTACATTCCTTCCCACACTCAGTTTACTGTTATAAACCCGTTTGGTGATCCCTACCATCAAAGAACTTCACCGTACAGGAAGAAGACTTCCCAAGTGTGGCACCAACACACTGGAATGCTCTGCCACAGCATATCAGACAAGTCCCAGACCTTCTAGCCTTCAGAAAGCTACTGAAAATCATGGCTTTTCCAATCTGCCTTTGGCCCACTTTGAATTGACCACTACATCTGTTGGCAGCTTTTTCCTAGTTACCCCTGCCAAATCACACACATTCATACTTTAGGTCAAAATTGTATACATATATTTATCTGCCTTAATGTCTCCTCATATGCCCTGCCAACACACACCCCCCCCCCCCCCACACACACACACACACACACACACACACCCCACACTGTAAATAATAGCTAGTTATTGTGTGAGGTTCCCAAAACATTCCTGGGAGACCATTGTGGATATCCTGAAAATCTGACTGGCTGGGAGGTCCTCCAGGACAGATTTGGGAATCAGTGACCTATGTGAATCAGATTCCATGTTCTCTATGTAAGCAACTACCCTCACCAAACTACTGTATTCTCATAAATTGTATTGTAATGTTAGTTCCTTGTACCTCGCTTTGAATTCTTTACTGGAAAAGTGTATAACAAATGATGATGAGATCGGGCAGGTTGTCTTCGAGCTCTGGTCCAGATCTTGCTGAAAAGAGATCAAGTACCAGCCTGAGCAATTCTGGCATAGGACATAGGCGATGCAATTAGTCCCCATGATGTACCTCAATATGAGTGTTGTCCTATGGGGTCTCTGCACAATGGAATCAACTGACAGCCCTTGTTGCATCCTATATGGATAACCACCAAGATGAAATTAGTCCTCCATTGGTGGCTAGATTAAAAGGTTCTGGAAATAGGTGCCCCTCTTAAAGTTCTTCATCATGTAACACTAGTGACAGTTGCATATACCATGGTGTAGGGCGCAAACTTTGGAGTATGGTCAGCAGTGTATGCCTAATCCAGATCAACCTCTTGGAACTACAAGCCATTCATCATGTGTTGAATATTCTCATATTTTCTTCAGGGCAAGAGAATTCTGATCCAGACTGACAATCAAGTGGCAATGTTCCTTGTGAATAAATAAAGGGGCACAGGGTCCTGGATCCTCTGTCAGGAATCTATGAAAATTTGGGAGTGGGCTCAGACACCGAGCTTTCCTTCAAGCAACTTACCTTCCTGGGATCTCAAACATGCTGGTGGATCACCTTAGCAGTATTTTTGCCCCCATAGGTGATCCCTGGATGAGGGTGTTGCAGACAAGCTATTTGGCCCCTGATATCACCCACCAATCACCTTTTTCACATCAGAAAACAGGAAAGCTGACACAATTTGCTCCATTCTTCAAAGCAAGTTCAGATATGCTCCAGATGCTTTTCTGCTCAAGTGGGATGCTGATCTTCTGTTTGCCTTTCCTTCGATACTGTTTATGGCAAGGATGATGCAAAAGGTACTCAGACTAGGCATGTCTTATTCTCATTGCTCCAAGCTTGGCCCAGGGAAGTGTGGTTCTCCAAGTTATCAGTCCACCCACTGATTTTCCACCCCCCTTCCCTCCCCCCCCCCCCCCCCCCCCTCTCATTCCCAGGATCCAATCTGGCTCTACTAACTCAGGAGGAGTGTCATCGTCATCCAGGCCTCCCTTCCTGCTTGATGGCTTCCTCATTGTCATTATCTAAGGAAATTGAGGACACTAATTTCATCCAGGAAGCCATCTAGCAGAAGAGCAATCAATTTTAAATATAATCATTTTTCAGCTGTGTGTTAGGCAAGCTTGCTGAACCAGTTTGCCTATGCTCCACAAAATCTGCTTCAGTAATTGTTCTCCTTTTCTCTTTGGTCCTCGGTACATCATTGGTCAAAGTGTGTCTTAGTGCCATTGCTGCTTACCTCCCTTAAGTGGATGGAAAGCTGATCTCATCCATCCTCCAGAATCGAAGTTCATGAAAAGTTTGTGGTTTGATACCTCTACTTGCGAAACCACTGGTTCCATAGGATCTGTGTCATCTTGGCACAACTGATGAAACCTCTCTACATGCTGTTGGAGTTGGCTTCCTTAATGTTTAACTGAAAAAAGGTATTCCTAGTCACCATCACTTCAGCTAGAAGAATCAGCAAGCTACAAGCATTGGTTCATTATCTTCTATACATGCAGTAGAGTGGAGACTTTCTGCCTCAAGTAATTTCTACATTTTATTTGAATTAAACCATTGTTTTGCCAGCGTTCTTTCCAAGATCTCAAGCACATAAAGGGGAGAAGGCGTCTCTATTCATTGGACTGTAAAAGGGTCATATTTATTTATTTATTTGTAGAGTTTTATATACCGTTATTCGGTAGAGCCATCATAACGGTTTACAAATCTGCAATTATCATCCAACATATGCAATTATCTTACAATCAAATGGAGTTAACATAGTAGTTGGGAACAGCCTACTATCTGAAGAAAACTCAACCTCATTGTTAGGTTTCTCAACTTTTCCTACAACTTTTCCTACAATCCTAACACAGGGAGTTGCTGTTGCCAAACAATTCCAACTGGCTAGCAGATTGTATTGCACATTGCTATGCTCTGACTGGCCTTCAGATCATAGGCTCTGTTGAGGCTTATCAAATAAGAGCCATGACTACTTCAGTGGCTCATCTAAGAGCACTCCTTTCGAGGACATTTGTAAAGCTGCAACTTGGTTAGCAGCTCACACTTCATGTCCCTTTACTGCCTGGATAGTCTGTCAAGAAACGATAGTAACCTTGGGCAAGCAGTATTATGCAGTCTCTTCACCCAGTAGGCCACTCTCCATGGGGGATCCAGGTTGCTTTTTCAGTAAGTGCTTCGCAACCCTCAGCTGAGGACTTCCCACATATCCTGGTTAATTCATCCCTTCTTGTTGATGGAAAAAGCAAGTTTGCGTTATCGTAAGCAGGAATCTCCATATACAGTGTGTTGAATTAGAAATGCTTAATACCCACCCACCTCCCTGGAGAGTTGACTACCTTAGTTAAAACTAAGTTTTACAGTTCACTAAGGGGTTCACAAGGCAGCATGTGTGCAGTATCTCCCACGCATGCTCAGTAGTAAAACTTTACTGAGCTAGCAAGATGAGTCCATTCACTGCCATTGGATGATGTCGCCCACGTGTCATAGCTAATTCATCTTACTATTTACGGAGAACACTATTTATGTGTAAGAGAACTGGGAAGGTTTGGTAGTTTCCGCCTTTTGGTTTTCTAGCTCTGTCAGAACCAGTTTCCGCTGACGCTATATTGACGAGCTTTTATTCACAGCTGCCCAGAGGTTTCTCTTATGTTTAACCATTTAGGCCAGCCATCACAATGGCAGTCATTGGCTAGAGTCACAGGCTGTGTAAACTCCTTCCAGAACCCAGGGCGTATATACCCTGAATCTGGCCACTAGATGTTTCCACTGTGCGGTTTTTACTAGGACTCCCACTGCATGTGCTCTCTCCTGTCCAAGGATCAGAAACCAGGGACAGGAATGAAATCCAGATCTCCCATGTGATAGTGTGCAGCACTGCTACTGAACCAAGGGGCTATCCCCCAAAATAATTACAAATGGCTCCAAACTGCAATGGCTTGCCACTATCAAAGTTTTCCTCAGCCCAGGGTTTAATTTTGTATCATCTATAACCACTGCTTGATTAGGCGGGCTGTTTCTATACTAACTGTGGAAGCAGAGTATAAAGCCTTTTTCTGACGGACAACCACATTGCAATCTCTGCTTACCCAAAGTAAGGTGGCTAATGTTACTAACCCAGTGGTGAAAGTACCATACTATATAACTATTTTGAGGACTGAAACTAGCTTCTGGGGCTATGGTCTATAGTAGTGGATACAAAAATGCATCCAGTGTTTACTGTACATAAAATACAAAAGCAAATGCTGTACTCTGAGTTACGACTTCAAAACAGGTTTTCCTGTCTTTGCTTTAGTCAAATGCATTACTTTCCATCCTGTTACATTTTTCTTCCTTTTTTCTCTTTCTTCATATTTTCTGATATTGCCATTCTTAAGTGGCTTGCTTTTGTTTTGCCACAAACTGATGCTGTCAACGTTGATCAAACAAATGCAGCCTTTTGAACTGACTCAGCTGCATGCATGCACAGCCTCTTTCATATAGACTCAAACAGCTCAAGCTAGCCTTGAACGTTAATCTGCAAAGATTTTACATGTTGTGCTCCTTACTTAGAAGTTGCAGGTGGCAGAGGAGGGAGTTGTGTGTTAGATGTTTGTTTTTTGTTTTTTTATTACTTGTTTCTAAGCTTCAAGATCATCCATTTTGCAGCCATTTTCCCACCTTTCTCCCAGTTCCAGGTTGCATCCCAAGATGTACCTCTCAGGGTACAGTTTTATCTGCACTGTTTATCAAAAAGTATCACCAGTGCTAGCCATTGTATATGCTGGCACTTTTGTTTCTGAGCATGACATTTCACAGTGAATAAGGTAGACCTGATGATTTTAATGAGTGTTTGATAATTTAATGGTTCATTATCAAAATGACAGTGTGCAGTAAATGCATGAGGCATCCCTCTTACTGAAAAACCCGTGCAAGAGGGGGGAAAAAAACACAGGGAAGGCATGGCTTTGGGAATGCTTTCCAATACAATTTGTAGAAGGGGGTTTTGATGGGGGTGTATCTGGGAATGGGATGTGTGTGTGGGGGATTTGTTTTGTAGAGGAGAGTATTTTTGGGGGAAGTATGGCTGTGTAGGTTATGGGATGTATATGTTGTGTGTTGGGGATATGGATGCATTTGGGTGGGTAGTGGGTTGTGTGGGTGTAAATTCTGTGGGAGGGTTGTATCTTTAGTGGTGGTGTGGGGTGTGCTAGGTGGTATTGCTCAGTGTATTTGTAGGTGAGGGATTAGAGGGTAAGAATAAAGAAATGTAGTGGGAAGTGGCTTGGACAGTGTCTTTTGGCACCATCCTTCTCCATCTGTCTGTCATTTCCCTGTCTCTCTTTGCAAAATGGGGGCGTAAGCAAAAGTGCTGGAGGGCAGGTGTGTGGGGGTTGTGAGTGTAGGTGTGTGTGAGGGAGGTGGCTCTGACAATGCCTTTTGGTGCCATTCATCCCTAGCTACTTCAGTTATTTTCCCTTGTCTATCTGTCTGCCGTGTTGCTCTGTGCCAAAGTGCTGGAAGGTTGCGGGGAGGGCTTTTGAAATAGAGCCCTGGTCAGCATTCTGCAGGCTGTAACTAACGGTTTCCCATAGAAAGCAATGAATTTTCTTGGAAGCTCAGTTCTCTGAAAGTACTGACCCAAATGTTTCTCGTTTTCTAACTCATTTGAGACATTTACATTTTCATGTGTTTCAAACTTGGTGAGTTTCTGTCCTTTTTTTTGGAGTGTTATTGTACCTACAGATGGATGGACAGACATTGATCCTTTTAATATAATTCTTTCTAAAATGCCATATGTTGCAAAGTATAATGAATTTAAATGGAGATTCATAGGGAAAACTGGAAACCATTCCAAAAGCAGTTTTCTTACAGATATTAAAAAATCAGAAAGGGGGGGGGGAATTGATAGTACTTCCTCCTTGACTCAAAGCACCCCTCTCCACAATTATGCCATTTCTTTCTCACTGAGCTTGCATACCATCTAATTTACAGACACACGCATATACCTGCTTACATGCATAGCCACAGTCAGAGCCTCCAGTGACCTGTGGCAGATTTTTCAAGATTTTGCAGCATATTCTATGGCAGATTTTTCAAAATTGTGTGGCAAATTTGCATATATTTGCAATTTAAAATGTAACTTTTTGGGTTGGTTGTTTTTTTTACTTCATAAAAATAAAGTCCATTTCTGTATCCAGTTAATTTATTTGGCTCTTTATTAGAGGAAAAGGAATCTTACTGATTGGGGCTAGGGAGGAAGAGGTGAAAGAGATCTGGGAATTTTTATTTTCCTTAAAATATTTATATGCTGCAATATCATAAAATTCAATGCAGCTTACATAAATACATTCATAATACATAGAACCGAGCCTAAGCTGTCAAAGCATTCATTAAATCACCTTGGATCAAACCCCGGCCTCCTCTGCCGGGGCCTCCTCTGCCGGGGTTTGAGAGTTGTGCTTTGAGCCAGGTGGTTCGTAGAGCACCGTTCAGTCCCCGCAGGGGAAAAGGGAAGACAGGCCAGAGTGGCTGCAAGGCCCCACAGTCTTCCTCCTCCTGTTTTTAGGATTGGAGTGGGTGGGGGGGGGAGGGTTGCTCCATGTTTACTTCCAGGAAGGGAGAAGGACCGTTAGGGGAGTCATGCGCCATCTCTCTGCCGCCGGTGCTGCTCCTCAGAGAGGTCCCTTGGTCTCCCACAGTAATTTGGCCAAGATTGGCCAATTCTGCGGCTCTTACCACGGCTGTGGAATCGCAGGAGACCGGGAGGCCCTGGCCACAGTCCCTCTGCTATAATTTCTTGCTTTCACACGCCTTTATCTGTTTTTTTGCTCTCCCTCCATGATGTGTTCAGTTCTCCTCCTTTCCCCAAATTTCCTTGCTTTTTAGGCTCACCCCTGCCCCCCTCAGTTTTATTTTCTTTACTTTTGGCTCTTCTCTCCCCACAGCTGATAATGCTGTCTCCATTGAGCTGCTGGTGCACAGGCAGACGTGCAAGCAATTGACACATAGTCCTAAATGTTTTAGTAACTCTATATTTAGTAACACTGACTATATATACTCTTACCACAGAAAAACATTTTCAACCGTATCTGAAGTGGAAGTTGGGGGGGGATGGGAAGGAAAAACATTATACTTATACATCTTGAATATCGTCATTGAATATAAGCCCTTTTCTTATTTAACAGGATGGGAAAACAGCAGAGGATCTTGCCAAGGCTGAGCAGCATGAACATGTAGCTAATCTGCTTGCAAGGCTAAGGAAGGTGAGGATTCTGCATTCACATTTTCCATCTTGCCATAAAATTGCTTTTGGTGTATCTTACAAGAAGGGTCACCAGGCAGGAGGGTAAAACCTTGCAGGGGCTTTTTCATGACGTCTGTGTAGGGTTCCCTAGGCATGCTGGATTGCACAGTAAAATTTAATTTTGTTTGTCCCCTTGTTATTAACCAGTCATATAGTGGTGTCTGTACCCTGAGTGCCATGGTCCATGTCATAATGAAGATTTAAATATAGCTGCCTCTCTCTGTTACGTCATACTTTTTTTGTTTTGTTTGTGTGGTTCCCTGTCTGTGTGTTTCCAGAGAGATGTACAAAGTTTTGGGGTGATTATGAGCTATTTTATGTAGGCTTCCATTCTAAACATTTTCCTCCCTGTGTGATATGCAGCACCACATAGTAGCACTCTATGCTTTCAGCTGCCAGTCTGATAGGCAGGAAGCGTTTTGAGTGGCAGAGGTTGGTTATGGCTAAAACAAGGAGCTCTGGCACTGGAGCTCATCCTCAGAAGTTCTTAGGAGCCCTTACAGAAGCCCCTTCTCTCTTCCTCCTGCTGTCACTCAGGTAACAGGGGCCTCAGCTGTGCGATTTCATCTTGTACAGTGCCGGTGTCCCTAGACATTTGTGTTGTCACAGTAAAGCGTATTCTTTTCAGCCATTGCATTGTGCCTTGGATGCTTGAGTTGTTCGTCATTCAGCTCGAGTCCAGCAGTATCGTAATGTCCAGATTGAAGCGTAACCTGGGAATGTCTTGTGATGGGAAACTGTCTGGTGTATTTTCACTTATGTAGTGCCGAGTTATACCAGAATGCACTCTAGTACAAATCTGTTATAAACAAGTCTCAATGACTGTTAATACATCAGAGAAAAATCTGCTTTAGTGTGTGCCACTGTGGCAAAAAATTCAGAGCCCGATCCCACACATTGCTGTCTAGCATTCAGAGCATACTACCCCTCTCCTCCCGGTCCACTACCCCACAAACTTTGTGAGATTCGCTACAGTGTGTAGGATTGTCATTCTGCAGGGTTGCTAACATAGGCATAAAGTGAAGATGGGCTTTATTGTGCAACTTCTGGATTGAGGCTATCTTTGAGAGATTTTTTTCTTCAGTTTTTTAAAATGAATTATTTGAAGAGTATCTTTTTTTTTGTTTGTTGGCTTCTCTTGGAGTATTACAACCAAAAATTTGAAGACTAGTGAGCCTGTGCAAGGAAAGATTGCCGAAAATAGAACTGCAATTAGCAGTGGCACGTGAATTTACAACTGGCGCCAGCACCTCCTAATTTTAATGTCTCTCTTGGCTTGCAATTACTAAGCCTTGTCCTGTTCTGCTTACATGAGGGTTGATGTAATAAAATCCATACTGAAATCGCAGATTTTTCTGCACGGATTGTTTTCAGCGCTCATGGCAAAAATCAACAGCAGTGCAGGATGTAATAATGACCGCATATGCTAATTAGATAGGCGTATACAATCCACACACACCAAACAAATGCACCATAATTCACGCAGAAATGTGCGTTCATTGCCCTATGTAGTAAATCATGCAGACATCCGCACAGAAAACCACAGGAACACCTATCGGCACGTGAACACCCACAATTGATTCTCAGGGCGAAAACCTTTTCTTTTTTGAAAAAATGAATAAATTAGAGGTTCAGAAGTTGAAGTGAAGGTAGAGCAATATCTAACCCCTTCAGGATCGGACTCAGACTGCCGGCGAGAGTGTGAAATGCAGATCAGTGAAACTGCCTTCTCCCTACCAGTTCCGACCTCCATTTGGATCTGGGGGTGTGAGGGAGTGTGAGAGAGAGGGGTGCCTGTGAGGGGATAAGAGAAGGCTGCAAAGGTGTAGGCATGATGAGAGAATGGAGTGAAGGCTACTCTGGTTCTCCATGTGGTTGCCGCTGGACAAAATGGTGCCCTTCCCTTTTGGACTCACTTGGCTGGGGTGTGGCACGCCTTCACAGTTTGGTGACCAAGGCAGTTGCTTTTCTTGCTCATCCCATGCAACAGCCCTGGCTCTATTAGGTGTATGCAGCTCTACACATACGTACGAGAGACTGTCAAAGCTGCGGAAGGAGCAGGGCTAAAGAAGTGTAGCTATTGTCTTGTAATTAAAATGTAATGTGCAGTTTATGTACTCTGCATTTCTGTCATAACGTGTCCCCTGGATCTATGTTTGCAATTCCTTGCCTCGGATCCTGATCTTAGAACTGCTGGTGAAATACTGTTTATAGCCCCTGGGAGGAAAAGAAGCCCAGTGCTGTATCCATGGTGACATCTAGTGGTTGGCAACGAGAAATAAATTACTCTAAATGGTAACTCTTGCTACAGAGGCAGGTCTTGTATGTAGAAGTGAGAGAATTTTTGTGGTAATGACAAGTGTGTTTTAAATCAATTATTTAGCTAACAGTACGTACACTTTTTTTTTCCTCAGAAGGCAAGCAGATTGACTATAACCTAAGATTCAGGAAACTTTATTGACATGACAATTTGTGCATGTGTTGCTAAAGTAATCTATAATGTGATTAAAAACAAAGGAAATATAGAATAAGAACAGTAAAACAAAATTAGAATAAGAACAATTCCAGGATTCTAGTAGTGGTCAGTATTGTTTCTGGTCAGATTGTTTCTAGGCTACTGGCAAAATACAACATTTTATTTCCACAGCTGCTGTTTTCATTTTTTTTCTGGGAGATTTTATTTTCTGTGCCAGCTTTGGGAAATGGTTAACTTCACCACTTACCAATGTAAGCAGAGGAGTCTTAAGGCCACCGTATTCAAACTGTTGCAGGGTCGGGTTTCTGATTTCCAGAGTACAGGGCCTGGGCATTCCTGAGACTCGCAGAGGGGAGAGCCTGTTGCAGAGACCCTCACCAGATTTCTGCCTGAAAGCTGTCATTTTCCTAGGCATTCCCATTTCTATGGAACAAATTAGTCCAGTCTCTTAGGCTATTAGGAGATTTAACATTCTTTAGATACCAGTTAAAAATGTGACTGTGTCTCAGGGCAGCTTTTTGTGCTTGCAGTAAGGGGTGGAATGGAGGGGTGATTGGTAGTGAGTTGCTCCCTCCATCCCTTGAATGATCATATCTGGGTGGCTCTTAATTGAGGCTTGATATGGAAGCTGTAGCCTGGGACATCTACTTGAGATTTTAGGCGGGGGAACAGTGAGATGGGGAGAGGCAGTTTGGGATCCACTGAACTTGGCTGGAAAATGCTTCCTTTGAGTGGTAGTAAGAATAGTTTAGGGAGTGGTGCGGAGTTCATTTGGGAGCTTGTGGATGTATAGTTACAAAATAACATAGTAAGACAGCAGAAAAAGACCACATGGCCCGTGCCAACTGCCCAGCAAGTTTCATAAGGAAATAACCACCTCTCTTTGCAGGTTATTCCTATGTTTCTGTTTAGGGTAGTAACTGCCACTCCCAAGCTGGTTACCCTCAAGCCTTATGTTAAGGGTAGTAATATTTACAATCAGACATGCTGTTTGAACATGATTTGCTTTTGGTCTTGGCTAGCAGTCCTGTGCTTTTTATTTATTTGACATTTATAAATCGCTTTCCAGTTTTTACAATAAAATCTTCCAAAGCGATGTACAAAACAAATAACACAACGAACTTAAAATTATAATAAAATCATTTCCCTGATGTCTGCGTATCAGTATCCCAGACCACAATGTTGGGGCCCACCACCACCACCACCACTACCACTGTTGAATCAGAGAGCAATGCTGCAGTTACACAAAAGCATCAAGATCAGTTAATGGTAATAATGCCATGCCTTCTGATCAGGGGTAGTAACTGCCATGCCGTGTGTAATGCATGCAAATAAATCTCATGCATATTCATGAGGGATATCCTGAAACCCCGTCTGGCTGGGGGGCCCTGTAGGACCTGTTTGAGCACCCCTGCTCTAACCTTTAGGGATCCACAGTATTTATCCCATGCCCTCTTAAATTTGTTTACTATTTTCATCCTCGACACTTCCTCTGGAAGGGCATTCCAGGCCTCCAGTACCCTCTCCATGAAGAAGTACTTCCTGATGTTAGATCTGAGTTGTCCCTTATGGTCATTTCATGACCCCTAGTTCTACTGTTTCCTTTCCAACCGAAAAAGTTTGAAGTTCGCATCATTAAAATCTTTCAGGTATCTACCTTGAAACCTCCTGACTTCCAGAATATACATGTTCAGATCCTTCAATTTCTCCTCATTAGTCTTCTGATACAGACTCCACACCATTCTGATCGCCCCTCTGGCCTGCTACCATCCTGTCTATTCTTTTTGAGATACGGGCTCCAGAACTGAACACAGTAATGCAGGTGAGGCCTCATCAAAGACCTGTACAAATGCATTATAACTTCCTTTTTCTTACTGGTTATTCCTCTCTGTGCAGCCCACCTTTCTTCTGGCTTTAGCTACCACCGTGACACATTGCTTTTGCTGTCTTCAGATCACCAGACACTATCACCCCAAGGTCCCTCTCCCAGTCCATGCACATTAGTGTTTCACCCCCCCATCACATTTTTTTCCTGCAGCGAGTTAGGGTCAACTGTTTTGACCAACAAGAGAGAGATTTCCGAACTAGTGGATCTGATTTTGGACAAGTTGATATGCTCTTCTGGGAAGGCAATTTACAGAGATTGTCAACTGATTTAATCCAGTTCACATCCAGCAGATGAAAATCTCCAGTGAGCAACACTTCTTCCACCTTTTGCATGTCTTCGATCAGATCTCTGTCTAATTTTTCTGTTTGAGTTGGGTGCCTGTAGACCGCCCCATAATGCTTCTTCCCTACCCCATGGCCCTTGCGTTTCAGTTGCTTTGATATTGTTTTTGACATAAAGAGCTTCTACTTCCCCCCCCCCCCCCCACCCCCTTTTCTGTCGTTCCTTAAGTTATAGCCTGAGATGGTTGTATCCCCAATTATGAGACTCTGTGAACCATGTTTCTGTAACAACAATGTTCACGTCCATCTCCACCATTAAGGCCCTCAACTCTGGGATTTTATTTCCCAAGCTTATGAGCATTTGTGGTCATAGCTTTCCAACTTTTCTCCCTTGATTTGATGCTCTTCGTAGTCATCTTTTCTGCTTTTTTGAGCTGATTGACTTTTTCACCTCCCACTTCCTGTATTGCTTGGGGGTTATATGCCAAATTCATTGGCCACCACTTGCCACCCCCACCCTCTAGTTTTGGTTCTAATCTAATGTGTTATGTTGTGTAATGTATTTTTTATTATTCTATGCCCTGTTTTGAGTGCTTTTGTAAAAGGACAAGTTAGATAACAAATAAATGAAATGATCATTTGTTGTATCTTTTGTATTTTGCACAGTACAAGAGGAAATGCATTTTCTTTCTATTATAATGCAGTACTAAGGTCTTATATAGCTTATCAACTGTACATGGTTGAATACTTGCATACTATTTTGGAAGAAATTACAAAATTTGTTAATTATCGTGGGAGAAACAAATCTCACACCCTTATAGAGAAAGTGACACGTATAATTTGGATGAGCTAAGATGTTTTTGAGACATCATCAAGAGACTGCAATGGCCATAAACACTCAGGCCATCATAGCTGTGAGCTTAAGATCTTTGTGTCGATATGCAGGAAAGGCTTGCTAACATGCCAAGCCACAGTGAAAATCTCTTTGGAAAGAAGTTCAAGGAAGTAGTGGATATCCTAAAAGGACTGAATCTTCACAGACCCTCTTAGCTATCAAATCTGAGCTTGCTTACCACCCTAAGGACACCAGAGTGGTTTCCTAAAGAAGCTGCCTCTTGGAGGAAGAAAACAGAACTCAAGAGCTCAGAACCTCCATGAAACCAGCGTTGGAGTTTTAACTGGATCTCAGATTTAGCTGTTTCAGTTTCTATTCCAGATCATCTCCCTGTGTGAGAAAAGGCTGACATTTTTCACAATTTGTTGCCCCATACCACTGCTGGGTCTTTCAGATCATAATGGACAGTTGAATTAAATCAATTGACAATCTCTGTAAATTGCCTTCCCAGAAGAGCATATCAACGTGTCCAAAATCAGATCTACTAGTTCGGAAATCTCCTTTCTCTTGTTGGCCAAAGCAGTTGACCCTGACTTGCTGCTGGAAAAAAGATTGGATTTTTACCCAGGTACTTCCTGATCTCCAAAAGACTGGAGGATTCAGACCTGTGCTAGACCCGAGGACCATGAATACATTCCTAAAAAAGAGAAAAGTTTGTTTTTCCTAGACACTGTTCTTCTACTCTTAAACTAAGGGAACTGGCTATTTTCGTTAGATTGCAGAGACCTACACTCAAGTCATAAGAGAGATATAAGATTTGTGGTAGCAGCACTGCATCTCCAGTACAATATACTGCCTTTTTGCCTGTCAGCTCAGTGAGTTTCTGCCAAATGTCTAGCTGTTGTTGCAGCTTGATTATGAAGACTAGTTGGTTCATGTGTTTCTCTGCCTGGACAATTGATCAAGAACACATCTTGGTTGGAGGAAAAATCAATGTAAGTCACTATCCAAGTTCATCATGAATTAACCTAAATCTGGAGGAGGCACCAGAAAGCCAGCCCTAAGATGGCTAGCTGATTCTTTTACTCTTGCTTCCTGGGATAAAATCCTTTGGCTTCTTTTTCATACCTTTTTCAGATTATTTTTTTGAATCCTTGACATGTCACTTCCTCCTTGTTGATCCTGGGGTGTCTTTTTGCTGGGCCTGGTGTCTTGAAAGCCAGGAGTGTTGCACAGATGAGAAGGCCCGATTTGGGATGGCTCATGCAGCCAGCACTTGAGTGAGGTTCATTGAGGCAGTGCTGCAGTTTGAAAAGGAGCAACTGCTATTAGATTTGGCTGCCGGGGGAGAGGCCTAAATTGCTCATGGTTTTTCTGACTGTTGGGTAGAGTATTTGCTGTGGCAGGATGGCAGTGACGGGATGTTCGAGCTGCTGTGTGGAGGGACTGATTGGTCTAGGACAGTGGTTCTCAACCCTGTCCTGGGGACCCCCCAGCCAGTCGGGTTTTCATGATATCCATAATGAATATGCATGAGAGAAAATTTGCATGCACTGCCTCCATAACATGCAAATTTTCTCTCATGCATATTCATTGTGGATATCATGAAAACCCGACTAGCTGGGGGGTCCCCAGGACAGGGTTGAGAACCACTGGTCTAGGAGGTGACCAGAAGAGTGCTCCCGTGAAGTATTGTTGTCATTCCTATTCTCTTCTTGGTGCTGTATGGAAGTTGACATTTTCTCATGCTAAAATACATTGTGCTTTCTTTGTTTGTGGATTCTTATCTACATTTTTTCAGTTGGTTTTGGCCTGGGTTGTCTCTGGGATTTGAAAGCCTGATGAAGATTCTTGATCAAGGGAATTTATGCTCTCTTGGAAACCTATTTTTTCGGGACATTTGCTCTTTTTCTTTGCTGGTCAATTTCTGTTCCCATTTCTGCATCTTGATGAATATGGAGCAGAAACCATCTTATGAAGCTATTCTTGCTAAATTTAATATATTAACAAGAAGATCCACAGATCAAAATGAAGCGCCCACTGTTGTGTCAGGAACTAAATTGCTTTTGGATTCTATACAGCTGATCTCTGAACTTAAGGAAATTAAGATGCTTTACTGTGAGGTTAATAATGCTATTACTGGTCCTAAAAAAGTCAAAAACTTGTGTCTCAAAACAAAATTAACATTGGTGAACAGATTGATTCTATGTAAAAGAATGAAGAGTGTGGAAAAATTGTCTAAAGAGCTTAAAGAGTACCAAGATGTTTGAAAACCACCAGAGAAGAAATATGAGTTCTTGGAGTCCCTGAATTGGACAAAAATGAGGACAGTGCTAAGTTAATGATATATTTCAGACCTGTGTTCTGGGTTTGGAGAGTGACTTAGTAAATTTGACAAAGCACACAAGGTCAGGAGACTAGCCTGAAGATCATAGATACCAGAGGGTTATGTCGCTTGCTTGCATTATTTTGAAGACAAATGGTAGATTCTTTATTATATTAGGAATAAAGATGGCTTGGATTATAAAGGTTCCCGGAGTGGAAGTTACTATCCTTAGCAGATTTGGCATGAGGATAACCTGCAAGGAGCAGCCGTTACTACCCTAAACAACTTGCTGGGCATGCTGCTTGGACCTCATGTGTGGTGGTGTTTTTTCTGCTGTCATTTACCTTGTAACTATGTAAAGATAAAAATATTCCAGGACTTGTTGCAGTACACTTTTGAAAGGAAGACAAGTTTTAGACCTCTGACATCCTTGTTGAGGGACAAAGAAATAAGATATTGCTGGGGCTTCCCCTTTGTGTTGCAATTTACATGTGATGGAAAGGATTATTACTGAGCTGGAGGAATGCAGGGCCTACAGAGCTTGAGGGATTGGAGATCTCCCCCAGAAGGAGGCAACACAACCACAGGAAGAAATTGAGATTTTCTTCTCCGGAACATTCTGATGCAGAAATGGAACAATCTGCACCTGACCGATTAATGCTTAGTTGCACTGGATTGTGATTTTGAGTTACAGCCACGACTAATATCAATTATATTGTAGAGTCCTGTTTGCTGTTTTTCTTAATTAAATTTAAGCAAGGAGCATTTGTGCTAAGATACACAAACATAAATATGTGCTGCCCTGCATAAATTTCTACCTAAGTGGGAGTGATTATGTATATTGGGGGGAAGATACTGGTTGTATGGGGAGTATGTATTTTTCTGTCAACTTGCTCTTTGCTTTCTCCCTATGATTTTTCTTATTTTGTAGTGGAAGTGGTTATCTTATGTTAGTATTGTATGATTTCTCTTATTAGGGGTTTGCTGGGGGGGCGGGCCTGCGAATTGGTTCAGTCTTTTCTTAAAATTTAGGTAGGGTTTCGTTGCCTTTTGTGCATACTCTACTCTTTTCAGTAAGAGGTACGATCTGGGCCTGTCTCTTTTTTTTTTTTTTTTTTGATGGGACTAGCAAAGGTTTGAGAGCGGTATTCCTTTTCCAAACTTTGATATCAGGCTGGATCCACATGTCAGGCTTGTTACCTTTGCTTCTAGGCTATGGGGAGTGTGGATTTTATTTTTGTTTTGTGGTTTGGTTTTTCTTTTTTTTAATGGGGTTCAAAGTTGTGGGGATGTTACAGTGAAAATGTCTAAAGCTTTTGAATTTTCTTGCTGTTGAATGAGAAGGAGCTTAACTCAGCTATTAAAAGAAGTATGCTCCTCAGAGATGCTTCAGACAGGGTGAAGGCCTCCCTTCAGCTGGAAGACTACATACTCTGTTCTCCCTTACTATGGCCGTATTGCTGCTGCAGAGCTGTGTTATGTTTGCTTTCTCTTTCCCAGTAACCTTGTGAGCTTAGCACAAGTTCACCAGTATCCTCAAAGCCTCTTATGGTATCATAGAAATCTTTGCAGATTTGGGTAGGGGGAGAGAAAAAAACTCAGAGGTGAATTTAAAAGTAAATATCTTCCGGAAAGTTGCCCCTAAATTTTCGATAGTGGTATTTGCCAGCTTCCCCAAGTTTTCTCTTTTTACTCTGCGTGGAACCATTTGTTTGTAAAACTTCATTTCTACATACTGAAGTTGCAGAGTGGCAACAAACAAAACTTGAAAGGGGCCTCCATGAAAAAATAACGCAACCTAAGCTTGTTAGCTTGGTAGTAGAATATGGAAGAAATTGGAAAAAAGTGTTAACAGTTTAGGGCTGCTTAATCGTGTGTTTGCATAAACGACACTGGTTGAGAAGTTAAATTCTGGCACAGTGAAGAGCAACTGCAGTGTTTAGTTTCTGGGAACATAACAGTGAATGATGGCAGATAAAGTCCATCTGCATTATCTGTTCTGGCCAGCTGAGATTCTTAATATCTCTGTTTTTGGTAGATTAGTATGTAACATTACATACACAAACTAAAATCAGCTCTGCTCCCCTCCCTTTTTCCCTGTCACCCCAAATCCATGTCTTAACTGATCTCTCAACCCTTTCCCACTATTGGCCTCCATATATGTTCCAAGCACGTCCAAAAACTGTAATGCTGCTGGGTTTCACCACCTCCACTGGTAGGTGTTTTCAGGTCTTGTTTTCCTCTTTGATTCTTACAAGATCAGTATTTAATCTAGTACCCTGATTCCCTTTCATATTGTGTTAGCAAATTTTGTAACAAAGCCAACAGAGTTAATGAGGGTGCTGTACAAAAACATCTGGCTTCCCATGCTTATTGATATTTGGGTTTAAGCTATAGTCACTCCATGCAGCTTATCCCATGTCATCTTCGAAACCTGATGCAAACCCACCACTGCTATTTAGGATTGTAACAGCTACTCTGCAAGTTATGCCATGGCTTCTCTACCCTCCTGATAGATGAGCATACAAGATCATATACCTAATGCAACACTCAACCTCTCATCACTGAGCTTTATAATAATCTAAACAGTTAGCAAAACTAAGGCCACTTCCCAAATATTCAGACTTCTGAGTTCCTGTGGACTTAACAGACCTATACCCATCCACCGAAAACCTGCCAGCACTGACCTTGTTGGATTCTGAGTAATTGAAGTCTGCTGCTGTCAATGTGGCTACCGGATGGCCTACAATAACACTAGGTCATCCTTCCATTCTCTGCATTTGTTTCGTCCTTTTCACAGTTCCCCTTGTCTCTGCTCTCAAGGGAGTGAAGGACAAGTTAATACTGTACTTCCCCCAACCTGTTTGTAACTGTCATAGAATCTGACAGCAGATAAGAGCCATCTAAGCCCATCTGATCTGCCCATTTCCACAGCTGGTACAGTGCCATAGACTCCAACTGTCTCTGATGTTCCCTTCTCACCTCTTTGCTACTGGGGATCCTCTGTACTCTTCCTGTATTTTTTTTATTTCAGTTACTTCCCTTAGGAGAGAGTTATTCTATGCATCCAGCACCCTTTTCATAAAGAAACATTTTCTGATGTTACTCCTTACTCTTCCACCCTGAAGTCTCACTGGTGTATATGTACTGGGTGTGGAGAGTGACTCAAGTGCTGCAACAGAGCAGAGTTTTTCAGCAGTGGTTGGAGGGCAGAAACTGGGTGGTGTCATTCTTCATAGCCCATCACAGCAATGCTGGCCAGTTGATGGGATGATGGCATTTGTATGTGCAGGAAAGTTTGTGCAAATGTATCCATTCTGATTGCTTTGCTTTAGCCAAGCCACTGGTTTAGATGTATTTTATGAACTTCCCAGGTAAGTTCCCTGTGTCAGCATGCTTTGCAGTATGTTTTAAGTATAGTGGGCCCAGTTCAAATCTTGGGTTTTGGGGATGGTGTCGAGCAAAGACACAAACTGTAGTGCAAACATTCATATGTAGTGGAAGAGTGCTTATAGTTTGCAAGTTGAGTGGAAGGCCCTAGCACTAATTAATTCTGCCCCTTCATGAAATGATGGAACATTCCTTTTCTAGGTCATAACTGGGGCTTAGCCTTCCATTTAGCTCTTTTCCAAATGGGCTGCTTTTCTTCTATTATGCTTATATTTTATTTTTGTGTGGGGGTTGGGAAAAGGATATCTTCCTTGCACAGCAGGCTGGATGGATTTAAGCATAGTTTTATCTATTGACATTTGTACCTGTGACCATCTTCTTGTGCTTCAATGCTAGGATGCACACAGAGGGCTCTTTATCCAGCAGCTCAGACCTACCCAGAGTCCGCAGCCACGCATCAAGCTGAAGCTGTTTGGCCACACCGCCTCAGGGAAGACCACCCTTGTAGAGTCTTTGAAGTGCGGCCTCCTCAGGAGCTTCTTCAGGAGGCGCCGGCCCCGGATATCGTCCACAAATTCCACCAGGTTCCCACCTTCGCCACTCTCTGCTAAGCCCTCAGGTATGTATTCGCTCTGCCAGCACCCAGAAGCTCAGCTGACCTGGAGCAAGATAAACATGGTGAAACATGGCCTTTTGAGTTTTGTGGGGAAAGGGAAGGGAGGATATTTGGTGACTTTCCATGATTTACTGTGTTTCATTTTTCCATAACTTTATTTTGCATTTCTTATCCTTTGTCCACATCTGCCAGTGTTCAGATTTGATAAGGCATATACTACTAGGAGCAGTTACCTGTATGTCTAACATGGGAATCGTGGCTTCTTTCTAAAATGGTCTCTAGTGCTATAAAATAACTTTTTATTCTTTAGGGTACTGTTTATTTTAGAATATTTTAATTTTCCTTTGAATTTTTAAAGATATATTGCATTTAAACCCATTGCCTAGTAAGAAATGTTTTTCATAAGTTCTCTGATGCCTGCGAATTGTTGCTTTGTGTTCCATGGCTTTCAATTCCTTTGTGATTAATCCATTATTTCCCTTCATTCCTCTGAAATTCTTCCATGCAGGAAACAAGAGCAGGATCTAGGGGTGATCATATCTGATCTCCAGGTAGCCCAACAGGTGGATAAGATGATGGTAATAGCCAGAAACATGTTTAACTGCTTAGGGAGGGGAATGGTCAACAGAAAAAAGATTATACTGCCCCTTTATAAGTCCTAATACAAAATCATTGTGCACAATTCTGGAGACCTTACCTTCAAAAGGTTATAAACTTAAATGAAGTTGATCCAGAAGTGGCTACTAAAATGATCAGTGGTCTTTGTAAAACAAATGGGGTCAGACTTAAAGATCTAAACATGTATATCCTAGAACAGCGGTTCTCAACTGGTGTGTCGCCAAGCACCGGCAGGTGTGTCGCAGCTCCCAGTGTCCCACTGCCCCGCTTGTGCTTCCCTTCTCACCAGGGGCGGGGCTGAAGAGTGGAGAGAGGTTGCGTGCCGCCGCTGGTGGCTGAAGAGTGGAGAGACCTGTACGCTGCCGCCGGAGACCAGGCTGGCAGGGCCGAAGAGCAGAGAGACCCTGCGCACCGCTGGAGGCCAGGCCGCCGGCTGCTGATAAGCGGAGGCCAGGCTTATTGGGCCAATGAGAAGAGGCTCCATGTGAGCTTGTGTGTGTGAGATAGAATGGGTGCTTGGGTGCGTGAGTGGCAGCTTTGTGTATGTGGTACAATGGATGCATGAGTGGCTGTGTGTGTGTGTGGTTGTAAGTGACAGAGTATGTGTGAGCTTGTATGTAAGTGACAGAGCATGTGTGTGATTGAGAGAGACTGGTCAGGGAGGTGACTGTGTGTGTGTGTGTGAGGAAGAGATACTAGTTAGGGAGGTTACTGGTCTGTGTGAGACAGAGACTGTTTGTGACTGGTTGTGGGCCCTAAGGAAGAGGACTGTGAGGACAGAGCTTCAGCAGCCCTTGCTGCTTCTGGTGTGTGCTATTGGCCTGGAAGGGAAAGGTGTAGGAGAGTTACTGGAGAGGGTAAGTAAAGGCAGCTTTTTAAGTTTATTTTTCTTGATTGACTGCCATTTTAATTATTGGGTATTATGTGATATCTGCTGTTTTGAAATATTTTATTGATATTTGGACAACTTTTAATTTTTATGAGTTTTTAATTGTTGGATGTTCTGTTCATCAGCTGTTTTGTAACATTTATTAGTATAGTTTTACAATTATTTCTAAGTGGGTATCTATCTATAGCAGCTTGGCTTGCTCTGTTTTCCTAATAGGAGGTGTATTAGTGTTTAGGGCCTGGTTAAATATTTGTAGTGGTAAATTACTGGCTTTTCTTAAGGAGGGGTATTGTGCTTGCCAGTAAAGAGTTTGCTTTGCTTTTACTGAGATGTCATCAGATCCAGAATACCTTTTTTTGTATGGTGAGCTGTACGGGTAATGACATGGTTGTGCTCTGCACTCATTTTTGGGGGTCGAGGGGATTCCTGAGGATGCAGGATGCATATTTACATTTTGCCCCGTGACGGTAACATGTTCAGTTTGTCAGGCATGTGAGCACAATCTGTCAGATGTGTCCCGGCCGAAAAAAGGTTGAGAACGACTGTCCTAGAGGAAAAGCGCAGGATTGGGGAGATATGATAAAGATATTTAAATACCTCTGAGGTATGAATGCATAGGTAGTGATCCTCTTTCAAAAAAGACTGGAAGAGGGGTCATTTTATTTTAAAAAATATATATATATTTCATGCTCATATCCACAATTCAAGGCATACAAGGGTGAAAGAAGGGAAACTGAAGTCATTTAAGGAAGTATGTTTTATGTATAGAAAAGGTGATGGATGCATGGAACAGCTTCCCCGGTGGAGGTGGCATGTGGTGGAGACAAGAACAGTATCTGAGCTCAGGAACGCATGGGACAAGTACAAGAGATCTCTGAGGGACTGGTAGGGACTAGACAGCTGAGCAGTTGTGTGGATAGACAGTCTAGATAAGCCATATGTTTTTCTGCTGTCCTGCTCCTCTGTTTCTGTGAAACAAAAAGCAAATTTAGTGGAAAAACTGCAGTCTTATTTGTGCTGCAGTACTTTACAGTAAATTAAAAGGTTTAGTTACACGGATTGTTTTATGTATGCTTAAAAAAAATAGACCATCAAAGAGTGAGGCAACTACTTAATTTGTCTGTATGATGTGAAGATTTTGATAATTGCTAATAATTTAATCAACTATTTGCAAAAACTAGAAAATGATTTAATTCAATTACAGACCCAGAATGAATGTCCGGTTATATTTTGCGCTGTGCTGATATCACAAATCATTTTGTGCAGAGCATGTGAATTAATTCCTGGGAATCTAGTTGAGCAGAGAGCAACTGGCCTAATAAGATGGACATTTGTCCAGTCTTGACTGGGCCTGCATGGCACTGCAAGGATGCACGGGCTGACTGGGGAGGATGCCTCTCTCTCTCCCCTAGTCCTTTGGACTGTCGCATAGATCGCCTGCTGTGACCCCCGTTCCTTTTTTTTCTTTTTTTTTTATCTCGCACTATAGAAAACACAGGCACTCGCTGGTGAATTCACAGAACAGCTGCCGACTGCTGCAGTAGTGGGCAACTGTTTAACTGGCATCACTTGCCCAGCACCAGAGCTAATAGGTTGTATGGTAAAGGCCAGATTCAAACCCTATTAACCCTCATTTTGTCAGCCAGAGGAACTTAATATAGTGATCTGGCCAGTGTGATTTCCAGCATGTAAAGCCTTCTCTTGGTATTGGAATAAAAGGTTAGAAATAAGCTCAGTCTTTTAGAATAAAGATGTATTCCCTAACATTTCACCTTTATGACAGGAGTCGGGGTTTTAAAGTTTAATTCCTTGTATGTACAGAGATGTGTCGGTCACACCCCATTCTCATCCCTCATTTTGGGTACCATGGTTGTAGTAAAGCGAGTAATAAAAACCTTAAGTAAGACAGATTAAAACAAAAAAAACCCAGTGCCAGAAAAACAGCAACATTTAAACACTGAGCATACAGAACTCTCCACCTGCACCCTCCTCCTCTCCAGGCAGGAGTCTGCATATGCTGCAAAAGCACTTTATTGCCGTTCTTCCTCGCCACACCTGCTTCCTGGATCCCTTGAGCCAGAATCCCAAAACTGAAATCTTAGAAACTCATTTATTCATTTGCACAGTTTAGTGCTGGGGGAATTCTGCAGTCCTGTGGAGCGCAGAATTGCCAAATTCTGTGCAGAAAATAGCAGAGGAGACCCCAGCATGCCGTGAACGGAATGCGTGAAGATGAAGGCCCATGTGTGCCATAGGATGCGCAAAGATGAAGGACCCATCGCGTGCCATTCGAGACAAAGATGGAAGGCCCCCATGTGCCGCAAATGGAGTGTGCTCTGCCCGTGGCAAAGATAAAGGTCCCGTTGAGAGAGAGAGTGGGTGTGGGGGAGGGGAGGGTGAGAGAGAGCATGGGAGGTAAGGGAGGGGGGGGATGCTTGAGTGTGGGTTTCAGAGAGAGGGAGCCTATACGAGGAGATTGTGAAGGAGTATGTAGGTGTGTGAGAGATTGGGAGCTTGTGTGTATGCGAGGGTGCTAGTCTGTGTGAAGGGATTGTGTATGTGCGAGAGAGAGAGCCTTTGTGAAGGAGTGCGTGAGAGAGAGACATAGCCTGTGTGAGGATGTATGCGTGAGAGAGAAAGGGAGCTTGTGAGAGTGTGCATGCAAGAGAGAGGGCCCTGTATGAGGGAATGTGTGTGTGAGAGCGTGAGGGAGCCTGTATGAGGATTTGTGCATGTGTATTAGAGAGGGAGGGACAGAGGGAGCCTGTGTGAGGGGCAGTACTGAGAACGGGGTCAAACTCTGGGACTGGCGATAGAGTGGAAGGGGTTGAACCTAGAGATGGAGGGGAGAGATACTGGCAGGTGGAGGAGTTGGGGCCTGAGAGGGCAAAGTGGCCAGGGGAGTAGGGAGAGCGAGTAGAAGGGACACACTTACAGTGAGTTCTAGGGAAATTCTGCTCAAAGTATTTAAAATTCTGCATCTCTAAGTAATAACTTTTTTCTGTATTAATTTAAAATGTAATTATTTAAAGACTGTCAGGTAAATTGTTATTTTGGCCAATATAAATTTTGCAGAATTTTAAGTTTTTATGCGCAGAATTCCCCCAGGAGTAACAGTTGTTTGAAATTGGTTCCTCAAACTAGAATATAGCAGGTAAGGATGTACCGGGCTTCTCATATAAACCGAATAATTTAATTTTGCTTAGTGAGTGCTGTATGTGGGGTATGAGTACAACCACTGTTTTCATTTCTCTAGGAGATGAAGCCTAAAACCACTCCCCACCCCCCTCCCTCCCTCCCTTTAAAAGTACTTGATCACACATCTTTGGAATCGAATCTTGTACTTATATTTGTTGCCAGTCATAAACCTTTTGAGGGCTTGATTTATCCAGTCATTTTTCATAAGTAGAAAATGGGCAAGATGTGTTTATTTTTCCCAGAAATTTAGTAGTGTTACTACAACAAATGAGAGAAAGTTGTGGAAAATTCACCACTTAAATTTTTCTGGGTAAACATCTGGGTTTATTTTGGTGGACAGAAACCAGAAGCATGAAGCACCACCCGGCCCCCTCCTATGAAGGCCTAGGGGGCCGGGGACAGGTAAAGAGGACTAAAGGCTGTCCTGAGGGGTGTGGGTGGATAATTCAGCATCAGGAGTTGTGGAGGAGCTCAGGCCATTCAGTAATTCTGTGAGACCAAAACCAAATTCTGCATTTTGGGTGTTTACTTTCTGGTGTAATGCTATAGAAACCAGCTGATTTCTAGCATGTCTTTTACTTTTCAGATAGGGATATCCCATAATTTAGTAGTTTCCCCACCCCCCAGTTAAAAACTAAAAATTGGTTTAAACTGAAAATGAAAGCCCCCCCCCCCCCTCTTAAAAACGGGAAGTCAAGGGGAGGGAGGTTGTAATCAGCGTGTGGTGTTACGTAGATATGGTACAGCTGTAATATCAAAGGTCTGAAGGAAAAAGTATGCAGTATTAGCTGTGGACCACTAGAGGTCAATATTTCATCAATTTATTTTTTAGTCTACTTTCCAAAGAAAACAAGGCTTATGAGATGGGCACTGGATGTCCCTCTAATTTTTGTTTGGTGTCCTGTCCATGCCAGATTTTCAGAACACATGAAGGACTCTCACAGGGGTCCGGATCCCTAAATGCCAGGGCCACTCTTACCTATAGCCACTGCATGAGCTCACAGGGCTACCCCTATGACTATTGGCCAGTGCCCATCTCGGGTAGCAGAAAACAGCCCTCTACTTCCTGATCCAGCACCTCCCTTCCAAGAAAGCGTTTACAGGGAACAGGAAGGGGGAAGGGATCCTGGAGAAGACAAAAACACAAGTAATAAGCATAGCAAAGGGCCGCTTTGCTACCTAATCCAGCCCTCCCCTTCTGTCTCGCAGGGACAATAGGGAAGGTGTAAGCTTGGAGCAGACACTGCAAAGGCAAGAATAACCAATTTTGCTCCCCAATCCTGCCCCTCCTTTTCTTGTTCACCCCTTCCTGTTTGCAGGGAGCAGGAAGGGACTGGTGAGGCTGGAGTGGACACCAGAGCAAACAATTCAGTTTTTGTCTGCACATTTTGTTTCTAATTAAGAACATAAGAAAATGCCATACTGGGTCAGACCAAGGGTCCATCAAGCCCAGCATCCTGTTTCCAACTGTGGCCAATCCAGGCCATAAGAACCTGGCAAGTACCCAAAAACTAAGTCTATTCCATGTTACTGTTGCTAGTAATAGCAGTGGCTATTTTCTAAGCCAACTTAATAGCAGATAATGGACTTCTCCAAAAACTTATCCAATTCTTTTTTAAACACAGCTATACTAACTGCACTAACCACATCCTCTGGCAACAAATTCCAGAGTTTAATTGTGCGTTGAGTGAAGAAGAACTTTCTCCGATTAGTTTTAAATGTGCCCCATGCTAACTTCATGGAGTGCCCCCTAGTCTTTCTATTATCTGAAAGACTAAATAACCGATTCACATCTACCCGTTCAGACCTCTCCTGATTTTAAACACCTCTATCATATCCCCCCTCAGCCATCTCTTCTCCAAGCTGAAAAGTCCTAACATCTTTAGTCTTTCCTCATAGGGGAGCTGTTCCATTCCCCTTATCATTTTGGTCGCCCTTCTCTGTACCTTCTCCATCGCAATTATATCTTTTTTGAGATGCAGCGACCAGAACTGTACACAGTATTCAAGGTGGGGGTCTCACCATGGAGCGATACAGAGGCATTATGACATTTTCCGTTTTATTCACCATTCCCTTCCCAATAATTCCCAACATTCTGTTTGCTTTTTTGACTGACAATTTCAATGTGTTATCCACTATGATGCCTAGATCTTTCTTGGGTGGTAGCACCTAATATGGAACCTAACATTGTGTAACTATAGCATGGGTTATTTTTCCCTATATGCATCACCTTGCATTTATCCACATTAAATTTCATCTGCCATTTCAATGCCCAATTTTTCAGTCTCACAAGGTCTTCCTGCAATTTATCACAATTTATCACATCCAGCATCCTCTCTATAAAGAAATATTTGCTAAGATTACTCTTTAGTCTACCTCTTTTCAACCTCATCTCATGAGCCCTTGTTTTAGAGCCTCCTTTCCACTGAAAAAGGCTCACCTCCTGTGCATGGGACCCTGTCAGATATTTGAATGTCTCTATCATATCTCCCCTATCTCGCCTTTCCTCTAGGATGTATATGTTTAGTTCTTTGAGTCTGTCCCCTTATGCTTTAGAATGAAGACCACTGACCATTTTAGTAGCCACCCTCTGAACTGACTTTATCCTGTGCCAAGTAAGGTTTCACCAGGGACCTATACAGAGGCAATATTGCCTCCCATTATCTGCTGACCTTCCTCTCCCTATGCAGCCAAGCATCTTTCTGGCTTTTACTGTCTCTTTACCCACCTGTTTGATAATCCTTAAGGTGGCCAGATTCAATTACCCCCAAATCCTGCACTTCCTTTGTGCTCAGAAGAAATTCACCTCCAATACTGTACCTTTCCCTTGGGTTTTTGCATTAAATCTTAGCTGCCAGACACCATTCCTTGAGCTTTGCTAGATCCTTCCTCATGTTTTCCATTCCTTCCTGGCTGTCCACTCTATTATAGATTTTGGTGGTATCGGCAAAAACACAAACCTTTCTCAACAACTCTTCCATTATGTCACTCACAAAAATGTTGAAAAGAACTGGTCTGAGGACCAATCCATGGTGCGCACATTATTCCCTTTCACCTTTGAGTCTCACAATGCCACTTTTGCACTTCCTTCTATGCTCTTCTCAAGCTTTGATCAAGGTATTGTATTGAAATAGGTATTGGTATTAGATTTATCATCTGCTTTTGATACCATTCATCATGATATCTTTCTACTTTAAATAAATGAAATTAGTATCTCAGGCACCATCTTTTCTTGGTTTTATCACAAGGATGACAAGTCTTCTGTGGGCAAGATGTCTTCTGCTGGTACCCTCTTAATAAGGGAATCCCTCAAGGGTCATTTCTGTCTGCCTCTTTATGTAATATATACTTGAAGCCAACTTCAAAACTGCTCTTGGGCCTTAATGTACGCTGGTTAATCTATGCTGAGGATATTCAGGTTTTTTTCCTTGCAAATTCTGACATTAATACTACATTGGGCTCTATATCGATTTATCTGACTGCAGTTAAAAGCTGGCTGTTTCATATTAGGTTGAGGCTCAATATTGCCAAATCTGAAATCATTAGGTTAAGTCACTGTTGGTCCTGAGATATCCCACATGCTATTCAGTTTGGTGGATTTTCTATTCCTATTGTAACTTAAGTCAAAAGTCTGGGCATTTTACTGGATTCTGATCTCTCAAATCTCAAGTCAAAGGGGTCGTCAGTCTTTTATTAAGCCACATTTCATTTTTTTCATTTTCATTTTAAAAATTTATTAATCGCCTCACACTGTAAGGCCTAGGCGATATACATAAAAACATACATAATAATAATAAAACAAAACATGAATAATACACTTCTTAAATCGGATTTCATAGAAACTATGTCATGTTATACAAAGCTAACAATAGAGACTTTTGCCAAATCAGAAAGATTCACAAGGTAACATACCTTATGATGGGAATAACAGAGAAGATCAGCACAAATACTGCATAAGTTCACTTTAGCATGTCAGAGACATTTATATAATATTTATACGATATTAAAAGAACGAGTGAGCAAATAACTTTTGAATGCCATCTTAAATTTTTTAACATCTTCCAATGCACGGATTTCAAAAGGGATGAGGTTCCATTGAACTGGAGCCGCTATAGAGAAAGAAGTTTCCCTAGTAGTGAAAAGTCTAGCCTGTCGAACTGAAGGAATGTCAAGTAAGTTTAATTGTGAGGATCTTAAGGATCTAACATCTAGAACCTGCTGACTTTAGAGCTATTCTTCAAATGTTGGTTATGAATGGCCTAGATTATTGTAACTTCCTCTATCTTGACCTCGCCCATTATACCATGAAACCCTTACAAGTTGTTCAGAATTCATCTGCATGAATTTTGACTGGAACATCTTTTTGACCACATATCACCACTATTGCATACTCTCCATTGGTTTCCTGTTGCATGGAGGATCCAGTTTAAAACTCTAATGCTCATCTACAAGGCTCTCAGTAATGAAGCATCTCTTTGCATTAGTTTGCTCCTTAAAATTGACTGTTCCTCAAGAGTACTTCACTCTGCTGATAAGCTACTTTTAGATATTCTTAACCCCCCACTGAATAGCATGCAGATTTTATCTCATTATTATTCATTATGGATATCCTAAAAATCTGACTGGCTGGTGGGTCCCCAAGGACAGGTTTGGGAACCACTGCACTAGACTAAATGAATCCTGTGAAAATATTTGCCAAATGGCACCAGCATTATGAAATAAATTACCTAGACTTTAAAGAAGGAACCATGTATAAAATCTTTCAGGAAACAGCTCTAGGCTTTCCTATTCAGACTACTGTAAATGTATTTTGCTAGCTTCAGTACTGCTCTGTTTTTTGTTATTGCTAGCCCTTCTGTCTTTATATAAAAAAAAAGTTTTAAAGATTTTGTTAGTTTACTTTGTATTGTTCATTTTGTTCTTGCATAGTTTTTTACTTTTTTTTTCTAATAGGTTTTATAAGTTGTCTTTGATGCTTTTATTTAGTTTTCTGTTTGCTTTTATATTGTTCTTCAACAAAACTGTGTATGTATTGTTGTAAGCCGCTTAGGACATTGGATATAGCAGGATATAAATGTTTAAAATAAATAATGCTGGGCAGTCTGGATATGGACCATTTGGTCTTTATCTGCCATCGTTTACTATGTTACTAATGGCAAAATTCTTCAAGTTTATGCCTACTGACCCTGGCTGTTGATAGATTAGTATTAACTTTTTTTAGGGCAAGGTGTGCTGTCCTTATTCCATTCCCACCCCTGAAAAGTTTCCGTGAGCCTGCGTACATCACGGAGTGAATTCATTGCCCTGACCTGATGGCAGGATGCAGAAATATCCCAAAATGTGTTGTATAATATCTCGCTCTGTTGGCTGTTCCAGAGCCTGCCCTAAAGGAGGACTGTATGCTAAAGAGAGAATTAAACTTTCCATCAATCTTTGATGGAAGGGGTAGTGTTTCTCTATCTGTGATGAGCACAGTGCACTTTGGACACTAAATGCTTTTTTTTTGTCTGTGTTTTCTAGTGAGTGCAATATTGCATTGTGTGAGGTGGCAAATACATTCTGCCCTGTAACCATGCTCCTCTCATGTTCCAGTTTCAGTAAGCATCTCCAACCTGTACCCGGGCTGTGAAAATGTCAGCGTGAGGAGCCGCAGCATGATGTTTGAGCCAGGCCTGACCAAAGGCGTATTGGAGGTGTTCGTCTCGCCAACCTACCATCACCATTGCACTGCTGATGAGCAGGCCACAAAAGCCATTGACATCCAGAACGCTAACCTAAATGGTAAGCACCGTGATTCAGTAAAGGAACATAAGAATTGTCATGCTGGGTCAGATCAGGTCCATCGAGCCCAGCATTCTCTCTCTGACAGTGGCCAATCCAGGCTGCAAGTGCTTGGCAGATCCCATAAAGTAAATGTAATTCCTGTTACTCCCAGGGATAGCAATAGCTTTCTTTAGTCCGGGGGTTCTCATCCCAGTCTTAGGGACACACCTAGCTAGTCAGGTTTTCAGGATATCCACAATGAACATGCATGAGGTAGATTTACATGCATTGCCTCCACTGTATGCAAATTGACCTCCTGCATGTTCATTGTGGATATCCTGAAAACCTGAGTGGCTGGTTGAGACCCCTGCTTTAGTCTACCTGGCCAGTGTGTGTTATACTTTTCCTCCAGGAACTTATCCAGATCAATTTAAATCCCTCTATGCTAATTGCCTTAATCATGTCCTCTAGTAACAGATTCCACAACTTGATAATGGGATCACTGAAAAAGTACTTTCTATGATTTGTTTTGAATCTGCTAATAGTTTCATGGAGTGTCCCCCTCAAACAAGGGGATATTCCATGAAATTAACCAGCATGTTCGCTGCCTCTTAGCTTTTTATCAGATTCTATGATTGATGTATACTATGTACAGTTACTCTTCTTTAATAAACCTCAAATTATTAATCATCATTTGAAGCAAACTAGAATTGTGTGCATGGCAGAGGTTGGTAAGTCAGATAATTGGATAGTCAAACCAGAGACAAGTTCTGGAGTCTGACTTAATTCTAAGGGGCAAAGGTGAGTGCAGACAAAAACAGGAACTCGTGGCATGGTTGTAACTCTCTGGCAAAGGAAATTTGTTTGACTCTCCTGTTCAGTGAGCCTTAGGTGTGTAGCTGAAATGAGACACATAGGGGCCGATGCAAAAAAGTTGCTCTGAAAGCGGGCGCTGTGTATTTAGTGCCCGCTTTCATAACACACCCCCAGGCACCTCTCCTGGGGGCACGATGCAATACTTAAATTGGGGCTCATGCTGTCGGAGGCGCTAGGAGCAATCACGCACCCCTAGCATCTCCTTGACAGCTCAAGCCGGAGAAAGATCCACTGTCTGTGGCTGTCCGCCGGTTAAAAAACGGACGCTGAATTTATCATAAGAAGATAAGAAATTGCCATGCTGGGTCAGACCAAGGGTCCATCAAGCCCAGCATCCTATTTCCAACAATGGCCAAACCAGGCTACAAGAACCTGGCAATTATCCAAACACTATATAAATCTTTCCCCCTGTTGCTTCCCCATCACTCCTTTCTATATCTCATTTCCATTTGTCCATCTATTAATTTTTCCCATCCCATCCTCTCTCCTCCATTCCTTTTGTTCACTTGGCCAGCAGAAGGAGAATTGTGTATCTGCCACCTTGTTTTTGTACTATGGCCATTTAAACCTCATCATGCTAAGCACTAGATTACACAATTGTCAAAATTTCTGTGATTGGCTTTTTACTATAAACAATCTAAATGGCTGTTTCTAAATTCACTCTTTCACCCTCGCTTTGAATGCAAATGGTATCTACGGGCCTTAAGTGTCATATAACCTTGGTGTTTCTAAACATAACTTCTGTAGCCCAGTACTTTTCTACTAATACAACATTTCTGTCTAGCATCTCCTCTTCTGTGGCAAATGCCTGTTTTACAAAAGCAAAGTACAGAACTGAAACATAAAAGCTATTGAATACTTGTTAGTAATTAGAAAGCTACTAGTGATCACAAATCAAGAAACTTAGGAAAACAAGAATAATAACTTCTTATGCGACATAACCAAAAAGTGTTTAAGTGCCTCCTGACTGCTCTTTATCACAAGCCATGCCTGCAGTAGGGCTCTGGGTACCCACATCAGGATAATGGGGACAGCGGGAATTGAGCCAATGTGCAGCAGCAGGAAGTGAAGTGAAAGTGGGGAATTTGCCTGTTGAGTGCCACTGGTTGAACTTGCTACTGGCTTCATCTGCAAAGAAATTGAGCCAGGTACCATGCCCCCAGTTCTAGTAAATATGTAGAGAGGGTAAATATGTACACTCAGTTTTATGAGTACTTCTGTTTGGATCAAAAATACTTCCATTGTTCAAGGAAGAAAATAAATATTTCACTCTGGCAGGGGCAGCATTTCGTGTTTCAGACACTTACTTCCTGCAACTCCGTTTCAATACAGTAGATCTAAAAGAAGAGAGGCAGCTAACCACCAAGATGCTGAAGCTACTTACAGCAGCACACCAGAAAAGGAAGCTTTCGTTCTAAAACATTTTTTTTTTTTTTTTTTACTGCCCTAGCTGTGATTGTATAAACCAGCATAACTCTTAAAAGCATTTCTCGGGTGCCATTTCATACACTGTGTACAGAGCTTGGAGACATTCCCAGAAAGAGCCCTGAGCTGCCAGCATCTCATGGGGGTAGAGCTAGCTTCAGGGATAAACTGTCTCGGGCAGCAGGCTTGGCAGCATGCCAGAGCCATCTACACTGAGAAGAAAAATCATGTAAAGGGGCAAACGGATGAAGCAGCCGCGTTCCAGGAAATGCTTGTCTCGCAAATGGCTATCTAACTGGAAAGCTGTAATTCATAACTATTTTAAATACAGCAAATCATATTGGCTTGACAGGTGGCAAATAACTTAAAGAAAAATGTATCGCTTAAAGTGGACAAACGGGGTCATCCGGCAGGCATTGAGAGAGCGAGAGAGATCAGCCTGCAGCTGCTTCCCCTGTGGTGCATTGGCCTTCTTAAAGTAGTCCCTCTCGTAAGAGGAGAGGTTTGAGTCTTAACGCATATATATTAAACATAAAATGGCTCTCGCAGAATCGCCGCAGGAAGAAGACATGGAAGGGGCAGTTATAGTAGGAACAAAGCCATAAAGATTGCAGGTCTTGGTTTTCATTCAAAGAAACTATACAGCATGGACTACTTTTAAGAGATTGTAGGATTCAGACTCCTAATGTCTTTAAGAATTTCCCTAAGGATCTCCCAGTATTCCTGGGCACTGGCAGCACTTAAGTTCAGAAGGCCAGATTTTCCTGATGGGCTCTGCAAATTCATTTGATTTCTTCTTTGCTTTTTTTTTATACTCAGTCTGTCATTAATACTCAGTTCTTCTTAGAGTTCTTTCAGTTGTATTATGCTCCTTCCCCCAGCCTTTTATTTCTTTCCTCTTGCGCTGCATGCCTGAACTATGAACGATTCTACCATGGTGGAGGGGAGGGAGAAGGCTGCTGGAAGTGGCGCACATTTAAGAAGGCGTATGCTGAAAGAGATTTTGTAAGATTCCCGAAATACTCCCAAGGTCAAGCCTGGTATTTTAATGATCTTGTTGATCTGAATACCTGCATTGCAAGAGCAAGACATGGTCATATGATGATTTGCACTTTGTTTGATTCTGGGGTGGGAGGTTATTCAGAGCAAAAAATAAATAAATTTAAGGAAATACACATACCAAAAAAAAACAAACCCTGAAATACATTTTTACTGCATGCTTTATCTATATACCAAAGAAAATGTGGATTTAGGGAGTCCTTGGCGGATATGATGAGTTCTCTCTGTATATGGTTATTACTTCCTGCATGATGTGGGAAATGTGTGCCGTTTCTAGTTTGGTGCTGCAGTGCACTGCACTGCACATCTAGTCAGAGGAATAGGAAGATTGCGTCTGGGCCTGAGAAATTTCATAGAAGCCAGTCAAGACGATGATCATATGTACTAGCAATGGGCAGAGAAATCAAGGTTTTGAATTGCAGTCCCAGGCACTACCTAAAATCTGGGATCTTATCTACAGGTAATGATCAGCCTGTCACAATCCATAATTGACAGAAAAACTCTGGGGAAAGCATAGAGGATGATGGCAGATGAGTGCAATTTGCTCCACATAGTCTGCCCTTAGTGCCTGCCTGCTGTGCTGTCTCAGGTCAGCTTAGGTGATCTTCTTCCTCCTGCCACTAAAGGTCCTTGCTTGAATTTGGCCACCTTTTTTATTCCTACCATCTCCACTAGAATGGACCACCCTCTCAGTGAAAAAAAAAAATATTCTCACTTTGTTTGAGCTTCCCCCCTTTAAATGTGTATGAGAGCCTCTTGTTCTTGAGTGTTTTTATTGTATGTAAAATGTTACCTTCTGGTACTTTATTGAAGCTTGCTAGATATTTGAATGCTTGTGAGTCGTCTCCCCTGTCCCATCTTTCTTCTAGAGAGCACATCTGTAACTTTCAATCTTTTTGTGTGTAGCAATACAACTAAAATGGTCCATGCACCCTGTTGGTGGCCTTCCTTTCAATTGCATCCACCCTATCAATATCCTTTTATAGATGTCTTCAGAACTGCACACAGGGCTCAGGGTGGGGGTTCATCAGATACCTGTCGAGAGGTAATATTGCTTCCTCTTTTCTACTAGCGATATCTCTGTCTGTGCACCCAGACACCACCATGGGCTTTCCCTGCCCTTGTCACACTGACTTGGCTGTCTTGAGGTTACCAGAGATGACTGCCCCCCTCCTCTCTCTGAGGTACCTTATCCGTCTAGTGACTTCTCCTCCAAAATATTTGACCCTTTGATTTTTGCATCCAAACCCTTGAACATTCTTCTGATTTATTTTTTTTTTAAGTTCTATATCATGTAATCTTTCAAACCGTGGAGAAAATAAGTTTGAGATAAGACTGGACTGTTAATTTCTCTGCAGCATCTTTAAATCATTTCATGGTGATTTTTTGGCTTGTGATTAGCTAAATTTTGCCCCAAACTGCAGCATTGAGTTGGGGTTTTATGGCCATCATGCAACTCCTGTGGTGTGGGATTTGGCTAAATCAATGTTTGCTTGTCCTGTCGCATACTTCAGACCAACATAAAATAGCAGTGTGCTTGGATAGATACATGCATGCATATATTTTTTTTTTAAGGCACAGCATTTAGTATGTTCTGTTTCTTGTTGGGATTCCTTTTAAGATAATCTCCCTGTAGGTGAATTTGCATATGTATGCATGACTCAATTGGCTGAGCATTCAGACACTATTTTAAGATGATTTTTCTGTCTTCTGGTTTCAGAAAGAAACCCTAGCATGTAAGGAGTTTGATAGCAGTGCCTTTTTTTTTTTTTTTACCTGAAGTGTATTTCAGATGATTTGTGGGTATCTCTGCATTTTTATTTTATTAAAGAGCAGCTTCAAATCTGAATTAGTTATATGCTTAACAGCTGAGAGAGAGGAGTTCCTGCTGCAAAAAAAAAAAGCTTGACATGTGTAAGGCTGTGTTTTTCAAGGAAAACAAAAGCTGAGATTTGGCCACAAGCTTCTTACACTGGACTGGAAAATATCAAACCAGTTCTACCATTTCGCTACACCAAATATCCCCAGGCCTGCTATTCTTCTACATCTGCAGTATCACAGCTTAAAATAGCTTTAAAGAAAAATGCTGGAAAATAAAATGGAATTCCTTATTTAGAAGGTCTTTGAAAATACAGATTTTCTCTGGCTACTGATATGAAGAGGACATGGGTTAAGGTAGTGGCCTGTTTGGGTAACAACACTGTTACTCTTTGCCATGTCTATGATTCCCCTGTGGATTCTCCTTTTACAACCTAGCAGAACTTCTGATGGGAGCTGGTGAGCTGCTGCTGATACTCCGAGGGGATTGTAACCAACTCTTTGATTTGATTTTTGACGATCTAAATGCAAACCCTGTAGTAGTAATAATAAAACATTTATTTCTTGCACTCTTCACAGTCCAAGGCAAGTTAGAAGCTGCTTTACACAATTTAAAAGGATAAATCATTGAAAGTTCTTAAATACATAGGGATCAATTTTTAAAAGCGTTGCCCGCACAAAAATGCCCACATACTGCCCGTCTGTGGACTGCGATTTACGTGCATATGTACCCATGCGTGTGCCAAAAGTAAGGGAAGTGTGTGTGTTCTGGGGCAGGAGCAACACTCAAATCACGTAACTCCATAGTTTAAAACCGGCGGGCCGCAGCACACATCGGCTTGTTACTGCTGTTCCTAATGAGGAGTGAGTCTGTACATATCGCGATTTATGGCTTGCATGACAAGGTGAGGGGTCTGGGTCAACTGCGGGGCATGCAGGATGAAGAACCAGAGGAGTTTGGAAGAGCTTGAGCAAACTAGTGGACTGATTGGAAACCTTGGGAATGTCCCTTTTGCGAGCATGTTTTAAAATCCACTTATATACACACATAAAAGCCAGCAGAGTCCTGTGGAAGATACAGGCATTAGGCTTGCTCAAGTTACTTCTTGTACTTAACGTGCTGGAGGTTTATATTAAAAACGGGCACCTGCAAGTGTGCCCGTGATTTAAAATTCCAGCATGCTTCCGCTCATTTTTAAATTAGCCTGACCATGAATAAAGCAGTATAGTTGCTGGGTCAGACCACTTAAATGTATGGAAATAAAAGTGAACAAATATAAATAACAAAAAAATGTATAAGGTGATAACTTTTTTTTATTGGACTAACAATACATTTCTTAACTGGCTTTCGAAAGCTGCTAATCTCTTCTTCAGATCAAAATAGAATGATCAAAAGATGACATTACTAGGAAATGCAAGTGAATCATAAAAGGCATTCCAATGACGGGGTAAAAGGGAAGGTGGGGAAAATGAGTGAGGGGAGAGTTTGATGGATGGAGTTTGAGCGATTAGAATGTGACAGGCAGTAAAATGTTTTGACTTCTGATGAGATGATACTAAGTTCCAAAGCATCTGATCCTTTTAACTTCAAAAGTATCGTGTTCCTGGATTTTTAAATTTCTTTGATTATTCATCAATAAATGACCTTATGATCAAGATAATTAACCATAGAACAAGGTGAGGATGGCCTCTTTCCTTTCCTATTTAATTTGTCATTGTAATAGCTTGTAGCTATAAGGCGAAATGAAAGCATTAGTGGGGTAAAATTACATAATTCTGAAAGGAAAATTGGTTCTAATTTTCGTTCCTGTAGTACCAAGGATCAGTCCAGACCGCTGAGTTGTCTCCCTTCCAGCAGATGGAGTCAGAGAAAAAAGCTGAAAGCTACCCCCTCTTACACTGGTGTGTCACCTGTGATCCTTCAGTATAATCCATACCCAAGCAGAATGAAACAAACCTCAACATAAGACCCAATGGCTATATCAAACCACTTAATGAAAAAACTGCATAACTTCTGGAACTTATGTTCATGGAGGGAGTACTTCCATATGCAACATGAATGCTGTCCACTTGAGAATATTCTGCAGAATGAAAATGATACCGAACGGACTCTCCAGATTCCATGGGCAGGCGTCTGAACTGATCCTTGGTACTACAGGAATGAAAATTAGCAGGTAAGAACCAATTTTCCTTTCCCTGTATGTACCAGGATCAGTCCAGATCGCTGGGATGTACCCAAGCTGCCCTAAATAGGGTGGGACCTGGAGAGTCCCGCTCTAAGAACACTACTGCCAAAACAGTCGCCATCCGGAGCTCGGATGTCCTAACAGTAATGCTTAGCAAAAGTGTGTAAAGATTTCCAAGTAGCCACTCTGCAAATTTCATGGGGCGAAACAAACTGACTCTCTGCCCAAGATGCCGCCTGAGAACGGATTGAATGCACTTTCAAACCATCCGGTACTGCTCGCCCAAGACATATATATGATGAAGTTATGGCTTCCTTCAACCATCGGGCAATAGTGGCTTTAGTTGCCTTATGTCCTTTCTTAGGACCACTCCATAAGACAAACAGATGATCAGACAAACAAAAAGCATTAGTGACCTCCAGATAGCGAAGCAGAATCCGCCACACATCTAATCTTCACAAGTCGCGAGCCTGAGACGAATTCCGATCCAAATCCATGAAGGTAGGCAACTCCACGTTCTGATCAAATGAAACTCCTAACACCTCCTTCGGTAGAAAGGAGGGCACCGTCCTAAGGGACACCCCTGAATCCGAAATCCTGAGTAAAGGCTCCCTACGGGACAGCGCTTGAAGCTCATAGATGTGCCGTGCCGAAGTGATAGCCACCAGGAAAATCGCCTTAAGTGTCCAGTCTTTACAAGTGGCCTGTTTCAGAGGCTCAAACGGAAGACAGCACAAGCCTCGGAGAACCAGATTCAAACTCCAAGAAGGACACACTGGATGAGCCGGAGGGTTCAAATGTTTAGCACCTCTCAGGAAACGCGTTACATCTGGATGAGCCGCCAAGGATGTCCCATCAGTCTTTCCCCGCAGACATCCCAGGGCCACTACTTGAACCCTGAGAGAACTGCACGCCAAGCCTTTCTTCAGACCCTCCTGTAAGAACGCCAGAATATGGACAATTGAGGCGCGCCGTGGGGATACATTCAACCCGCTACACCAGGAATCGAAAACCTTACAGACTCGAACATAGGTGAGCGAAGTAGATGTTTTTCACGCTTGCAGAAGGGTGGAAATAACCGAATCCATATAACCTTTCTTCCTCAACTGCCGCCTCTCATAAGCCAAGCCGCTATACAAAAATGATCCACTTGATAGAAAAATACTGGACCTTGTCGAAGAAGATTCTGTAGATGACCGAGCCGAAGAGGACTGTCCACCGCTAAGTTGATCATATCTGCAAACCACGGCCACCGTGGCTACTGTCACTAGGGATACATACAAAACTGACATCATCTGCATACATTTTATAAATTAAACCTAATGAAGTCATGATGCTACGTAAAAGCTGCACATGGATGTTAAAAAGCACAGCAGAGATCGGTGAGACTTGAGGTACCCCCACGACATTCAAATACCTTTCTAAGCTATCACCATCCTGACAGACTTACTACATTCTATCCTGTAAATATGATTCAAACCATAGTAACACTACCCCTCCAATATTAATATTTAGTAGTTTACAAATCAATTGTTTTTATCATGTAAGGCTTGCTTCACTCCCTTACTAAAGATTTTTCCATTTTTCTGCACTTCTTAACCAGCCCTACCTTGAATGCTAGGATTGGCCAGGCTCCCCCTATATAATCTGGGATGAGCAAATGCAGTTTGTAGTTGGATGTAGTTTGGAGCTGTGAGCAGAATTTGAGTTTGGTTCCCCAAATTCAGGCTCCACAGCCTGGTCCAGTGGAATAGACTTTGCCTTGCTTGCCAGTGCCTTCACAGACATGGAAGAAGGACTGTCCATTGAGAGACGAGAGGAAAAGAGTTTTTGCCTTTTTGAAATAGTAGGTTTTGATTTTTGACTTGTTCCAAACTCAGGAGGTCTGCTACCCACTGCCTTGGGGGGGAGAAAGGTTTGGGCTTCTATGCTCTGTGACCAATTACAATAGAATCTGCAGTTGCCCGGAGCTATTTTGCCCTGCATCCAATGAAAGTGGGAACTGTAGTTTCTGAGAGGTAAGAACTGATTTTTGCAGAAGCTTGCTTTGTCTATTAGGAGGAGGGAGTTTTTTTCCACCACTATCTCCCTGCCTATTTTCGAAGGTGAGATTTTTTTCCTACTTTTCCCAACACTGACTCAGAGGTTGAAAATGGAGAAAAGGTTTGTTGTACTTGGAGTTTTGATTTTGCTTTGTGTGACTTTTTCTAATATGGTCTGGATTCGGGGGGGGGGGGGGGGGTTTAGTTACAGTAAATTTATTATTTGAACATCATTCCAAGTGTCCACTTGACTCTTTTTCCAAGACGGCAAGGAGCGAGTATACCAACTTCTGAGATTGATTGGATCTGAGAGACTGTGAACTGACAACCACCCAGATTGCACCTAGGATCCCTTAGACTTGTCCTGCTCCCTACTGGTTGAACTCTGGCACCCCAGGGGCTAACTGTGCATGATTTCAGAAAAACGTTAGTGCTAGACATTGAGATTGGCCCTGGAGACTGTGTCCCTTTATTCTAGCTCTAAATTGAAGAGGGGATTAAATGACATATAGAGAATAACTTTCAAACAACTGTGGCCCCATATATTTATTTATTTGATAATTTTTATATACCGATGTTTCATGAGAACATATCAAATCAGTTTACATTAGTTAACAAATATTCATTTAAAAATATTTGCATCTCCAAAAGGAAAAGGAAGTAAATACATAGTTTCATAATATAAATAAAAATAAAACAGTACACTAAATAATAAAAAATTTAGACAGAGAAGCAGTAAAGTAAGAGCAAAGGTAATACAATCAACTATATATTTACAGTGGTATATAATCAGTAGGTTAAAATCATTAGATAATAGTTCTTGGTAGGCTTGTTTGAATAGCCATATTTTTATGCCCTTTTTAAATATACACATATATATGAAGACACACAGAAATATGCACATATTTTATAATCTGTGCATATACATCTTCGCAGATTATAAAATATTTATATATACACCAAAGAAATCATAAACAAGTACAATACCTATTCAAACAGGGCCAATATTCAAAGATATTTGGCTAAGTAAGTTAACTTACTTAACTAGTGACTTTTACTATCAAGATACCCTGTTTCGGCTAAGAGACATGAGGCAACCCTGAAGGGACCTGCTCCTGAGGATAACCCTGAAGGGACCTACTCCTGAGGATAAAGTACATTGTGGGAACTAAGAAGGTGGGCAGGAGTGGAAGTGTTATGAATCGGAGAGTGGACCCCTGTTCCGAGGTAGAGTCAGCACTGCCGAGAAGGAAGTTAACCCTCGTCGGTCTCTACCTTCAAATGGAAAGGCCTGTTGAAGATGTTGAGATGAAGGCTTCACCCTGGAAGCTCGTGATTTCCCCCCCCCCCCCCCCCCCAGGAGGAGCCCGTAAGGACACAGCCGCTGGGACTTAGGAGACTCCCTGAAGAATGAAGATGGTCTGGATGCAGGCGCCTCCTGCAGGTCATGGGTTCCAGACGGCTGGCGCCTCCAGCAGGTCGTGAGAAGTCCGGGAGTATACGTTGAAGAATAGTCCCAATCCAGTCCGAGGGTCAAAGTCCAGAGAGAGGTCGAGAGCCGGTCCAGGAGCAGACAGGAGAATGGTCCAAAGCCAATCCGGGAGCAAAGAAGAAGGGTCCAGAGCCAGTCCAAGTCGATACCAGAAGATCACCACCACCGGTCCGAGGGTCAGGAGCCAAAGAATCAGTCCAACGAGGAGAAGAGCAGAAGCGGGGCAAAGAACACCAACACAGGAACCAAGCACAGAGCCTCAATACCAAGACAAGATCTGAGTGTCACCTTAAGTACAGGAACCAGGAGGCGGAGTCCCAGGAGGAGCCATGACCATTTCCTGTCATGGCTGCTTTAAATCTCTTCTTCAGCCATGCGCGCGGCCCTTAGCTGCAACAGAGGGGGAGGAGCCAGCCCGGCCGAGAGGAACCATGCGACTGGGCGGCAGCAGTCCTGTGTAAAGGTCAAAGAAGGCTGCCTGTAGGAGGAGGGATGGTTTGCTTGCAACTTTCTCCTCTCTCTGTCACACACCAGTGCGCTCTCAATCACACACACATACACATGCTCTCTCACTTACATAGGCTCTCAGTCACTCACATGTGGGCATGCTTTTTCTCTCTCACTTATATAGGCTCTTAATTACACATTTACACACATTCTGTCTATCTTCACGCTTACACACACAAGCTTTCAGTCACACACATACATATGCTGCCTTTGTCTCACACTCTCAATCACATGCTTACAAATATGCTCTCTCTTTCATTTACACACAGGCTCTCACTCACATGCTTCTTCACTCAAACCAGCTCTCAATCACACACAGACACACATGCTCTCTCTCTTACTTATACACACAGGTTCTTAATCATACATTCACATGATCTCTCTCACACACAAAGGATGTCAATCATACACATATACTCTCACACAAACAGGTTTGCAATCACAAACTTACACATACAGGTTCTCAATCATAAACTTACATTCTTGCTCTCTCTTTCACATATACAGGCTCTCAATCATTCACATACATGCTGTCTCTCACACACACACACACGATTCCCCCCCCCCCCCCGGAACTAGCAACAGCAGCAACCTCCTTCACTTTCAGCCCTCACGGAGAAAGGAGTCCCAACGGCCGCGAGGGTTGAGGTTGTTCCTCATTTTACTCCGAGCTGCACTGCTCATTTCTTTCGTTTTAGGTACCTACATTCAGATGCCTAGTGAAAATATGCACCTAAATGTAGGTACTCGACCCTAGTCAGATCTCAAAGGCAATGATTTACACCCCTGACACTTAAATCCTTTGACAGTTGATGCTATAGTGTTTTGGAGACTTTTGAGAGACAATACCTTGAAGGAATACTACTAAATGTCCTCTTGGTTCAGTCCTGCATTTTGTGGAAACAACTCCCGGGTCACTCGGCCAGTGTGGCAGTCAAAAGGATTTGGTTGCTAGAATATATTCTTAAGAGGGGGAAGTAATGGCATTTCAGAAACTGATAAATATGAACTGCCAGTATTTCAGATTTAAGTGGTTCCAATTGAAACATATACTGGCCAATATACTTTTTATTGAAAGTTTACCAAGATATGCCAAAAATTACAGTATGTTAGCATGTTTCAAACTTATTGTTAATGTGAATGGGCAGACTGGGCCGGATGGTATATATCTGCCATCTTATTCTAGATTTCTGTTTCTGGTTGTATGTCATCTAAACTTTACAAAATGATGCAAAAGCCCAAGTTAGATGTAATAAAGTGCATGGGATAAAACAAATTGTAGTAGTCATGTTCTAAATCATAAGGTGAAATGAAACCAATCCTTGTTTTAAAAAGAAAAAAGACAAACTTAGCACGATTTTCGAGAGCTTTTAAGACAGTGTTAAACAGTTCTGTGTTCCCCAAGGCAGCTGAGCTCTGCAGGAAACATGTTTGCCAGAGTGCACTTCTGCTCTTTCTTCCATGGTCCGAAGACTAGTGACTAAATTCAAATTATAAGACAAAAAATGAATGTCCTCTTAGGATTGTTTGGTGCTTTCTAAAGAGTGTGTTTAGATTTTGCAGGATTATACTGTGCATCTGGAACAGCCGGTGGAGTTTGAGATGTCAGGATCATGCTTTATATGGGACAGACATGGGGACTCTGGAAAGACCAGGAGAGCAGCAATTCCTTTCCCCTCCAGAAATAGAGTAGTATGCTTTTTGGCCTCTCTCTCTCCCCCCTCCCCATGAAATGACTTGGCTCATATTTGGTTTCTCTTTCAGGCACAGTCTTTGGGGTAGGGAGGTCACTGGAACCCAACAGCACATTCTGAGCTATCTTAAGCTCGTCATTGGAAGGCTTCTCTTACTTGGTCACTTGTATTGCTTTGGATGGGAAAAGTTTGCCGAGCATCCTGGTTGCATTTTATAGATGAACGTTTAGCATTGAATCCTTTAAGAAGCAATTTCACTGACACTGGTTTTACTTTTCTTTCTCAGGTGTGGGCGATTTCAGTGTTTGGGAGTTTTCGGGAAATCCTGCTTATTTCTGCTCTTATGATTATTTTGCTGCAAACGATCCCTCTGCAGTTCACATCGTGGTATTCAGTCTGGAAGAGCCATATGAGATCCAGTTAAACCAAGTGATATTTTGGCTCAATTTCCTGAAGTCACTTGTTCCGGCTGAGGAGTCCATAGGTATGGTGCAGTGTACAATAAATATAAGGGTAGGACTTAAGCCAGTTAGACCACAGGCAACATTACTTAAATCTGTCATTTTTCCTCCTTGCCAGAATGAAGTTTAATATCTGTTTGATCCCACCTTGCCATGTGACCGTTCACAATAGCTTACAGCATGAAGCTTGCCCCTAAATCTCTTTACACTTGTTGCCTTCCCTCATTTTATGAATCTTTCCAGAGATGTGTGCTCTAGTCATTTGCCCCAGAAGTGGCTGAAGTACTAAACTGTAGAATATTTTGGGCTGTATTAAAATAAAAGGCAGCGCACAAACCTGAATTATTCTTATCCTGTAAACTAGCTATCCACAGATCTTATTTGACAAGGTAAACCTACAGCCCTCAATATTAAAGCTTGTCACTGAGAATGAAGGTGTGGGGAGGGAGAATACTTTCCAATAAACACTTTTTTTATTTAGAGAGAGAGAAGCATCATAGCTCAGATAGTCAAAACATGCTGAACACTACTTAGCTGGATAAGTAACATAGAAACATAGAAATGACGGCAGAAGAAGACCAAACGGCCCATCCAGTCTGCCCAGCAAGCTTCACACATTTTTTCTCTCATACTTATCTGTTTCTTTTAGCTCTTGGTTCTATTTCCCTTCCTCCCCCACCATTAATATAGAGAGCAGTGATGGAGCTGCATCCAAGTGAAATATCAAGCTTGATTAGTTAGGGGGTAGTAGGGGTAGTAACCGCCGCAATAAGCAAGCTACACCCATGCTTATTTGTTTTAACCCAGACTATGTTATACAGCCCTTATTGGTTGTTTTTCTTCTCCCCTGCCGTTGAAGCAGAGAGCTATGCTGGATATGCATCTAAAGTGAAGTATCAGGCACATTTGGTTTGGGGTAGTAACCGCCGTAACAAGCCAGCTACTCCCCGCTTTGTGAGTGTGAATCCTTTTTTCTTCTCCCCTGCCGTTGAAGCTATGCTGGGTATGCGTGAAGTATCAGTTTTTCTTTTCCCCTGCCGTTGGAGCAGAGAGCTATGCTGGATGTGCATCGAAAGTGAAGTATCAGGCACATTTGGTTTGGGGTAGTAACCGCCGTAACAAGCCAGCTACTCCCAGCTTTGTGAGTGCAAATCCTTTTTTCCACATTTCCTCTTGCTGTTGAAGCTTAGAGTGATGTTGGAGTCACAGTAACCATGTGTATGTTTATTGAATAAGGGTATTGTGTCCAGGCAGTAGCCATCATTCTGGCGAGTCACCCACTCTTCATTGGCGGCCTCTTGACTTTATGGATCCACAGTGTTTATCCCACGCACCTTTGAAGTCCTTCACAGTTCTGGTCTTCACCACTTCCTCCGGAAGGGCATTCCAGGCATCCACCACCCTCTCCGTGAAGAAATACTTCCTGACATTGGTTCTGAATCTTCCTCCCTGGAGCTTCAAATCGTGACCCCTAGTTCTGCTGATTTTTTTCTTATGGTAAAGGTTTGTCGTTGCCTTTGGATCATTAAAACCTTTCAAGTATCTGAAAGTCTGTATCATATCTCCTCTGCTCCTCCTTTCCTCCAGGGTGTACATATTTAGATTCTTCAATCTCTCCTCGTACGTCATCCGATGAAGATCCTCCACCTTCCTGGTCGCCCTTCTCTGTACCGCTTCCATCTTGTCTTTGTCTTTTTGTAGATACGGTCTCCAGAACTGAACACAGTACTCCAGGTGAGGCCTCACCAAGGACCTGTACAAGGGAATAATCACTTCCCTTTTCTTACTCGATATTCCTCTCTCTATGCAGCCCAGCATTCTTCTGGCTTTTGCTATCGCCTTGTCGCATTGTTTCGCAGACTTCATATCATTAGACACTATCACCCCAAGGTCCCTCTCCTGCTCCGTGCACATCAGCCTTTCCCCCCCCATCGAATACAGTTCATTCGGATTTCCACTCCCCATATGCATGACTTTGCACTTCTTGGCATTGAATCTCAGCTGCCATATCTTCGACCACTCTTCCAGTTTCCTTAGATCCCGTCTCATTCTCTCCACTCCTTCTGGTGTGTCCACTCTGTTGCAGATCTTAGTGTCATCCGCAAAAAGACAAACCTTACCTTCTATCCCGTCCGCAATGTCGCTCACAAAGATATTGAACAGGACCGGTCCCAATACCGATCCCTGCGGTACACCACTTAAAACCGCTCTCTCTTCAGAGAAGGTTCCATTTACCATCACACATTGTCTTCTGTCCGTCAACCAATTTGCAATCCAGGTCACCACCTCGGCACTCACTCCCAGCTTCTCGTTTTATTGACCAGTCTCCTGTGCGGAACCGTATCAAAAGCTTTGCTGAAATCCAAGTATATGATATCGAGTGCTCTTCCCTCGATCCAATTCCTTGGTTACCCAGTCAAAAAAGTCAATCAGATTGTTTGACAGGATCTTCCCCTGGTGAATCCATGTTGCCTCTGGTCCATCAATTCTCCAGACTGTAGATAGTTCACTATTCTCTCTTTCAGCAGTGACTCCATTACTTTTCCCACCACCGAAGTGAGGCTAACCGGTCTGTAGTTGCCAGCCTCCTCCCTGTTCCCACTCTTGTGAAGCGGGACCACCACCGCTCTTCTCCAATCACTCGGCACCACTCCCGTTTCAAGGGATCTATTGAACAGGTCACACAGCGGACCCGCCAGAACATCTCTGAGCTCCCTCAATATCCTTGGATGAATCCCATCAGGCCCCATGGCTTTGTCCACTTTAAGGTTCTTTAGCTCTTCCCACACATTTTCTACTGTAAAAGGATTTTCATCTATTCCATTTCCTTCCAGTTTCTTGTTGTGTAGAGATGGTCCTTCTCCAGGGTCTTCTTTAGTGAACACAGAGCTGAAGTATTTGTTTAATATTTCTGCCATTTCTTCGTCTCTCTCCACACATTGATCATTATCACCTTTCAATTTCACTATACCACTTTGGACCTTTCTCTTTTCGCTGATGTATCTGAAAAATGTTTTGTCACCATTTTTTATCTCCTTGGCAATCCTCTCTTCCGCTTGACTTTTTGCCAACTTGATTAATTTCTTTGTCTCCCTCAGTTGAATCAAATATTCTTCTTTGTGTTCCTCCCTTTGGGATCTTTTATATTTCTTGAATGCTGTTCTTTTAGCTTTAATTTTGTCAGCCACCTCCTTTGAGAACCAGATAGGTTTCAATTTTCTTTTGCTTTTCTTTACATTTCTAACATATAGAGTAGTTGCCTTGGTGATTGCTCGTTTTAGATTGGTCCACTGCTGCTCCACATCTCTCTCATTCTCCCATCCTTTTAGTTCTTCCTCCAGGTACTTACCCATTTCCTCAAAGTCCGTGTTTTTGAACTGTAAAACTCGGGTCTTTGTGGTTCTTTTCCCTATTCTTTTAGTGATATTAAACCATACCGTTTGATGATCACTGGTGCTGAGGTGGGTGCCCACCTGGACATCGGAGACATTATCTCCATTAGTGAGCACTAAGTCGAGTATAGTTCCTTCTCTCGTGGGTTCCAACACCATTTGTTTGAACAAAGATACTTGCATGGCATCCACTATTGCTCTACTATTTTTAGTTTCTGCAGATGGGATTTTCCAGTCTACATTTGGCATATTAAAGTCACCCACGATCACCACTTCTCCCTTCTTACCTATCTTATGGATGTCTTCAACCAGATCTCTGTCCAGCTCTTCCTTTTGGTTTGGAGGCCTGTAAACCACTCCAATATAAATGGATGCTCCGTCATCTTTTTTTAGGTCGACCCATATTGCTTCTTCCTTGCCCCAACTTCCTTGCAGCTCAGATGCTTGGATGTTGTTTCTGATATAAAGAGCCACACCTCCCCCTTTTCTATCCTCTCTGTCTTTCCTTAACAAGTTATAGCCTGGTATTGTTGTATCCCAATCATGAGATTCTGTGAACCATGTCTCTGTGATAGCAACAATGTCCAATTCTGCCTCAGCCATTAGGGCCTGCAGATCTGGGATTTTATTTCCCAAACTATGAGCATTTGTGGTCATAGCCTTCCAGGTACTCTCTTTAAGGTTGTTGCTTTTCCTGGACTCCTTATGAGATTTTATTTGAGATTTGTTATTCACTTCACTCTTTCCTTTTGCAGTTGTGCCACTGTTGACAGAGTTATCCATCTCAATTAGATTTTTCTTTTGGTTATGGATCTTGAAATTCTGCATGCATTGTGTTTGTTTTCTCTTTTCTGGTAACACTTCAATGTTTTTCTCAAGAACTTCTTCAGTTTCTAATATAGAGAAGGCTTTTTGTTCTTTTTGCATTTGGTACATTGTGTGTCTCCTCATCACAGGTCTAATTCTACCAGAGCCCACTGTATTCCTGGATTTTAAATAATTTCTTAATGACCTGTTTGAGTGGGAGGGTGTACCTGTTGGCTGTCCATCTGTCAAGAATGGGTGACTGTGGGTCCTACCTGAGCCTAATGAATCCCTTTTTCTTGACTTCTGGTTTCTCTGTGATGTTGGGGAATTATTTTCTGAGTAATGCAATGTGGGTGTAATTCTTGTAATTGAAGCTAATTGAGCTTTAACCTCATTCAGCTCCTTTTTCAAGGAAGATAGTTGTGCACAAATTGGGCAAGCTCTAAGTTTCCAGATGCTTTCCCTCAGAATAAAGGCTCCACAGCAGTTACATTGGATAATCCTCATTTTGGTAAGTTTTGACATTTGATGAATAGCAATTATGGAAATACTAATTTACCTTGTTGCCATTTATGAATCTAGGCAGGTTATATAAGAAACACAAACCTAGGGGTGGGTGGGTAGAGGGGTAGGTTGGGAGGGTGTTAAACAGGTAAAGCAGACTAACAGCCCTCCCAAATATCTATTTCAGTTGTGCTTTTTTTTTTTTTAAAAGACAGTGCACAAGTTTTGGCAGATATAATGCCCTACTTCTAAGCACAGATAACAGATAACAACCAAAATGGACTTAACTTTAGCAGGAAAGGTTCTGGTTCGTTTGAGATCCCAGCTCCAAAGTGAATTCAGTTCCCAATGCACGTGAGGCTCTGGCAACTTAATCCAATTACTGCCCCGCCTTACAAACCCAGGCTGAAGAGGAAGGGGCTGCTTTTGAACTAATGGCTGATACAGGTAAAGCAGACTAACAGCCCTCCCAAATATCTATTTCAGTTGTGCTTTTTTTTTTTTTAAAAGACAGTGCACAAGTTTTGGCAGATATAATGCCCTACTTCTAAGCACAGATAACAGATAACAACCAAAATGGACTTAACTTTAGCAGGAAAGGTTCTGGTTCGTTTGAGATCCCAGCTCCAAAGTGAATTCAGTTCCCAATGCACGTGAGGCTCTGGCAACTTAATCCAATTACTGCCCCGCCTTACAAACCCAGGCTGAAGAGGAAGGGGCTGCTTTTGAACTAATGGCTGATACAGGTAAAGCAGACTAACAGCCCTCCCAAATATCTATTTCAGTTGTGCTTTTTTTTTTTTTTAAAAGACAGTGCACAAGTTTTGGCAGATATAAGTAGTGACTTATGCAGCTAATTGGTGGCCTCTGAATATCCAGCTATGAACAGCAGCTGCCACTTAGGATAAGTCGCTACTTATCCTGCTAAGTAGTTAGCTGGATAGTCAGTGGGTGGGCGGTGAGCTTAACCGGTGGTGCTACTTATCCGGCTAACTTAGGTGATTTAAAATTACATCTCAGGACTTAAATGGTTTTAATTCAGTGTTGTGATCAATGGGTAACTGGACAGATAGTTATTGCTTCTGTGCTCTTTGTTGGTTTCCAGTCATTCACAAAGTTTGAGGCTAGATAAAGTCACTGATTTTGTTTACCTCTGCTCGCTGAATTACTAAGGGAGTCATTTACTAAGGCTTTTCTCCCATTCTGTGGCTATGGGGAAAAATGCTTAGTAAATAAAGCCCTAAGCCACACATGGATGAAAAACAAATACTTTTGTCAAGGGCTTCACTAAGCACTGCCCAGCAAACCAGGCCTGTGTCCTGAATGTACTGGCACCAAATGCTGTGTTTACAGCAGCCCTTGAGCCCCTGAGCCTTTAAGGCGGGGCGGATCATACAGGATGTTGCCATCCAGCCCACCCCACTAAAGGTACAGGAGCTTGTGGGCAGGCTCCAAGTGCTGCATGGGAAAAGAATCAGAAGTCTGCATCTTGGAGACCGTGCCCCACCCCTCCGTCCAACCAATCACATTTCATTGGCAGGGAAACCTCTCCCTTCCCACTCTTCCAGCAGCCCCAGATTTTCTAAGCTTCCAGTCATACTTCTGCCCTCTTTCATACTGTAGTGGTTGCAGCAATCCTGGTGCCAGGATAGTAGATTATCAGTAGTAGTGCTTTAACTCATCAGTCAATCATTAGTAAGGAAAGCATAATGGAATGTCTTGAGTCTAACAGGTTATAAGATGCAAAGCAGCATGGTTTTACCTGAGGAAAATCATGCCAAATCTGATCATTTCCAGATGACCAAAGACTTAGTTCAGGGACAAGCTTAGATTTGAAGAAGGCTTTTGAAGTTGTCCCCACAGAAGGCTCATAAGCTGAGCAGCCTAGGGAGTGGATCGCAAGGTGGTAAACTGGGTTGGTCATAACAAATTGAGTCCACTGCATGACTCTCATGGCGAGGCGAGCCATGAGCGTGACATGCACTGTGGAGGCCATATGGCCCAATACTATCAGGAAATGACGTGCAGTTGAATGTTGTCGAGACTGCAGCCGAAAGGCCAGAGAAGTGAGTGAGAGCTCGATCCTGAGGTAGGAAAGCTTTCACTCTTAGTGTCTAAGTCGTCCCCTATGAACGATAGTTTGCGAAGGAACTAGCCTGGATTTTGAATAGCTTGAGGAAGCCTAGGGAGATCAGGGAATGCAAAGTGAGGCGAAGGGACGTCTGTGCACCTTGCTGAGAGGGAGCCCTGTTCAACCAATCCAGATAGGGGTAGACGTGGACACTCTGACTTCTGAGGTAGGCCACTACCACCACGAGGCACTTGGTGAAGACGCGTGGGGCAGATGCTAGGCTGAAAGGTAACACTCGATATTGGAAGTGTTTTGGGCCTACTAGGAATCGCAGGAATCTGCGATGTGACGGAGTGATTGAAATGTGCTTGTAGGCATCATGAAGGTCTAGAGAGCAGAGCCAGTCTCCCCTTTGAAGAAGGGGAAGTAGAGAACCCAAGGTCACCATCTTGAACTTTTCTCTTTGTAGGTATTTGTTTAGAGTGCGAAGATCCAATATTGGGCACACCCCACCTGACTCTTTTGGTATCAGGAAATACCTGGAATAGAACCCTTGCCCCTCTTTTGAGAGAGGCACTGGTACTATTGATCGGGAGGAGGAGGGAGACCTCCTGCTCCAAGAGTGGTGAATGGTCGGATGTTCCCCACGTCAGCCGAGGCAGGGAATCCGGCGGAACAGAGAGAAAGTTGAGGTGGTAACATTGGGATACTATTGCCAGTACCCACTGATCTGTGGTGACTGTGTGCCATAGGCTGGAGAAGTGGCACAACCGGCTGCCGACCGGAATAGTCTGAAGTGGAAGCTGGGTACTGCTTTCTCTATAAGGGAGTCAAAAACCTGACACTGGACCTGGTTAAGGGGCTGGCTGCGACTTCTGCCCTCTAGGCTGCCTAGGTTGGCCTTTTTGGTAAGGCTTAGAAGGCCGACCCCTGGATGCTGGGGGATAGTATCTCCTTTGCTGGTAGAATTGCCTCTTGGAATCCCTCTTAAAGGATCTTTTGGATGAAGAGGAGGGATCAGAGGGCAATAAGGAGAGCTGGCTCAGAGTCTCTTGGTGGTCCTTGAGCTGCGCCACTGCTTCTTGAATCTTTTCACCGAAAAGATTATCCCCCGCACAGGGCAAGTCAGCCAATCTGTCTTGTACCTCTGGTCTGAGATCTGAAGATTTCAGCCAGGCCCATCTCCTTGCACTGATACCGGCTGCCGACACCCTAGAAGCGGAAAAGATGTCATACGCTGATCGTACTTCATGCTTGCCAGCATCTAAGCCCTTTTGTGCTAGGGCATGAAGTTGGTCCTGGAACTGCAGAGGTAAGGCTTCAGCAAAGTCTTGAATCTTCGTGAACAAGGCCCTATTGTATTGGGTCATGTAGAGTTGGTAGGATGCAATGCGAGAAATGAGCATTGATCCATGGAATACCAGTCTTCCAAATGCATCCAGGAACTTCTGATCTTTCCCTGGGGGAATGGATGAGTGAGGTTTGGAGCGACTGGCCTTCTTTTGGGCTGACTCTACAACCAGCTCTTTGGAAGCCAGAGGCTGATTGAACTAGGTAGGTGGCATCTGCTTTTCGGTTAACAGGTGCCACCAAACCAGAGTGCTCCCATTTTCTCTTCAAAAGGTCCAAAAGGATGTCATGATTAGAGATAGACACGATTTCCTTTGGAGCATCGAGAAATTGTAGAAGCTCTAGCATCTGATGTCTAGAGTCCTCTTCTGTCGGAAACTGGAATGTGACAGTTTCAGACATCTCCTTTACAAAATTAATAAACAGGTCCTCTGGAAGAGAATGCTTCCTTTCATCAGGAGGAGAGGGCTGTGAAAGTAGATCAACAGAATCCTGGGACGAATCGTCAGTACAAGGATTATAAGGGTCATCACCAGCTCCCAAATTGAATTTAATTTTAAAACTTTTCTATACCATTGCTAAGTTAAATACCTTTGCAACGGTTTACATGTAGGCACATATTTAATGTTCTTCAGAAGGAAGTAACGAAGTTATTCCTGAAGGCCCTGGCCTGGGCATCGATGGTCCCGAAGGAGGCATCGAGGGAGGCATCGACGGAGGCACCGATGGAATCTGTGACATCGATGGATGTGTCAGTGGCGGCACTCCCAATGGTGGAATGAAGAGTGGTGTTTCTATATCTTCCTCCGATGACAAGGGAATTGGCAAGAAAGGAGTCGGGTCCCTCTGTTCCCTCGAATCCACAGGTGGAAGGGCACCGATTAACTTGTCCATTCTAGCCAATAGCGGTGCAAGCACCATGGGTATCGGGTCGGTAACCGGAGGAGGAACCGGTACCGGTATCGATGGAAGTTAGAAACCCTGGAGTGCTTTGCCGATGGCCTCTTGGATCATCCGATCCAATTCCTCACGGAAACCTGGGGCATAAATACCCGGTTCCGGAGTGGGAGGTAGCACTGGCATAGCCGGAGGGTCCACCAGTGAAGGTGGAATCGCGGATCCCGGCACCTGTCCAGGTGGGGAACGCCTCTGTGATCCAGAGACAGAAGAAGACGAAGCCTTTTCTGTACGGGGCTTCTTTGACGGTGGCTCAGACAACGTCAATGTCGAGGGTTTACCGGTATCAATGGCCTGAGCTTTCAGATGACTGTGTCGATGCTTTTCTCGATGTTCACCCCGGTGTTTTTCCTGAGGGGAAACAGAGGGGGTCGACACCCGTGGAGTCGTCGAGGCCGGTCGGGTAGCAGGGGATTCCCGGTGCTAGCGCGACGTAGACGGCACTGGTTCAGACGACGTCGAAGCTATTGATGGCGTCGGGGTTTTTGGCCAAAAGAGAAGACCCATCTTATCGAGCCGAGCCTTGCGACCCTTTGGTGTCATTTGGACACATTTGGTGCAAATAAGGACATTGTGGCCGGATCCCAAGCACGTCACACAGACCACGTGAGGGTCAATGATGGACATTGTTCGAGTGCAGTCGGGGCACGGACAGAAACCCGACGCCATGGCTTCAACAAAATTTAGTCGCGGTAGGCTGCAAGGGAAAAACTCGATGGGAATCAACCGCAAACGGGCAAAAAATGTACTGTTCGACTGCGGAGCAAAGAAATCGATAAGGGGACCCCTGTGGGGTAAAATTTTTTTTAACAAAGTTCTGTGAGGAAAATTCTTGTCAGGAATCTCTGAAGAGCGCCTTAACCCGCGTGGCTACTGCTGCGCAGAAAAAAGAAGACTGAAGGGGGACCCCTGCTGGCTGCAGGGTTGGTGCTATGCTGGGCATGACCAGTGGGTGCCAGTCAAAGTTCCGGAAACTTTGACAAAAGTGTTCCGTGATTGGGCTCCATCCTGATGTCACCCATATGTGAGGACTACCATCCTGCTTGTCCTGTGAGAAAGAGGCATTATGACATTTTCTGTTTTATTCATCATTCCTGTCCTAATAATTCCTAACATTGTTTGCTTTTTTGACTGCCACAGAACACTGAGCTGATGATTTCAATATATTATCCACTAAGACACCTAAATCTTCTTCCTGGATGGTAGCTCCTAATATGGAACCTAACATCCTGTAACTACAGCATGGGTTATTTTTCCCTATATGTATCAACTTGCACTTATCCACATTAAATTTCAACTGCCATTTGGATGCCCATTCTTTTTAATTGCATCAGTAGCATGGGATCTTGTGGCCTAGTTTGGTCTCTGTTTGAAACAGGATGCTGGGCTTGATGGATCCTTGGTCTGACCCAGCATGGCAATTTATGTTCTTAAGACAGGAAACAGAGTAGGATTAAATGGTCAGTGGACTTCCTGCAATTTATCACAATCTGCTTGTGATCTAACTACTCTGAATGATTTTGTATCATCTGTAAATTTGATGACCTCACTTGTCGTATTCCTCTCAAGATCATTTATAAATATATTGAAGCACCGGTCCAAGTACAGATCCCTAAGGCACTCCACTATTTACCCTTTTCCACTGACCATTTAATCCTACTCTGTTTCCTGTCTTAAGAACATAAATTGCCATGCTGGGTCAGACCAAGGATCCATCAAGCCCAGCATCCTGTTTCAAACAGAGACCAAACTAGGCCACAAGATCCCATGCTACTGATGCAATTAATAGCAGTGGCTATTCCCTTAGTAAACTTGATGCTTCTTTGCACTCTTTGGCAAGAACTCATCAGAGTATTGTCTGAATTTGTTAGCCACATCTCCCAAAATATATAAGATAGTACACAGGCAGTTTAGGGAAATGGATCAGTGGTGAGATATATTTGCATGCAATTGAGGCAGTGTTTGCAGATATCTTTCTTGCATATTTATTGTGGATATTCTGAAAAAACAGATCTGTTTGTGGCACTCGAGGACCAAAGTTGCCTGCCCCTGTTCTAGGAAATACTTCACTGAAAAGGTGGTGGATGCGTAGAGCGTTCTCCCATTTGTAGTAGACTAAGTCAAATCAGTAACAGAATTCAAGAAAGCAAGGGATAAGTGCAGAGAATCTTCAATTAGAAGGAATTGAAGATCTCAAGCAGACTCTGCAGTATTCCCATTGGAAATTATAATGGGCAGACTAGATTGGCGCAGTGGTCTTGATCTGCCAGCATATTCTATGTTTATAGGTAGCATCTTTGATTAGCATCTGATAAGGTATCACAAAATGCAGAGAATTCAGTTTTATCTGGGTGCACATAACTACCCATTAGTGAAAAGTGAAAGTACAGCAATTGTGAGCTGCTAACCTTATTTGGGCTCAGAAAATAATTTGTTTTCATTGCTGTAGAATTGGCTACAGATGCAGTCTCTTCTCAGCCCAGTGCTTGAACATCCCAGCCAGTCTGGTTTTCAGGATATCGGCAATAAAGAAAATGTGAAATATATATTTGCGTTCACTTCCTCAGTTTGCCAGTTTATTTCATGTTATATTCATGAACATCCTGAAAACCAGTCTGGCAGAGTGGCACGGACAGACAGCTGTTAAGAACCAGTGCTGTAGAGAGCTGTTGGGCTGCAATCAGAAGATTAGACAAGACATTGGTACATTTGAAAATCCACTTTGAGGCTATTACCCACACAAAACTTTGCATTATGTGAGTAGATGGCAACCAGGTTTTAAAAACTCCAGTTCCGTGTGTGTGTTGAACTTGATCAGCAGCTGTTTCCTTTTACCCCTAAGCTTGGGATCTTTGACAGATCGCTGCTTCTGATTTAGAAGCCTGCTGTGATGTACACAAACTTGGTTACATCCTTGGCCTGTCCTGTCAGGGCTGAAGTGTTTGAGATGTTATTGTTCAATATGGGCAATGTTTTGATACTTTTTTGGGGGGGGAGTTACCATGAAAGTTGCACTTTCCTCTGCCGTTGTTGAGCTCTTCTATTTGTGAGCTTCATTAATTTGCTTCAATAATTTGGTCAGTCCTTTGGCTAACGCCACTTACAAGCAGTGTGTTGCAGACAAAGCAAAAGACTGTTCTTTATTTTGAGGTCTGACAGGATTCTGAGGGGTATTTGTGAAGGGAGGAGAGCTTAGGGTAGGACAGGGAGTGGTTTTTGTACTGGATTTTTAGTAAAGTTTATTAAGTATCCTGCCATCTTCCATTTCTGTATATGCTGCTGTCAGGCTCTGTCCTGTTAAGTGGCTAGAGTAAAACATTGGCCAACAATATTGCTAACTTAGTTAGTGGGTGTCATACTGAATTTATCTGCTGGGCTGTTTTTCTGGGTGCTGTATGAAATGTGTGTGCTGGCATTTGTCACCTCATTCATGTACCATTTTGTATCTTTCTCGTTTTCTCTTTCATGGTCTCTCCCAGGCCTTCCTACTTAGCACTCACATAAATGAGAGTTCTTTGTGTAAGTACTGCCCAGTAGCATTCATACAGCCGTATGAATGTCATAAACCATTTGCATTCAGCCTGGAATCACTCTGGGGCCTTTCAGAAATCTCTGCAAAGGAAGAGATCTTTATTTTTAATCATTTTATAATCCACTAATACATTGCAACATTCTCAGCAGCACAAAATTTAAAAAATATATATCTAACAATCATATGACAATAACATCAAGTCATAAATAACAAAATATGCACACAAACATCATTAATAAAGAAAGTTTATTTCTAGGTCGTTCATTGCATACGTATTTGATAGATGTCTGGTAATTGGCTCCCTCTGTTCTGCTGGAAGAGTGCCGTAACAACTAAAGTAGAACTACTGTGGCTTTGCAAGCTACAGTTCTGCAAAGTGTCACCACAGAAAAGAGTGAACTTCTGGAGATACCGCCTAAAGGCTATTCAGGCATGCTTTGGGAGTCCTTGGCTGTATTTCTAACCAATGCAGAAACTCAGTCTGTCCATGGACATTGACTGAACATTCAGCTGAGTCCCTTTACCCTTCCAAAATAACCCTTTGGCCGTTGCATGTACCGTTAAATTGAGAGCGGCTAATCATCCCTCCCAGGGTACATCAGGAGCAAAACTAAAAAGCTCTTGGAATTGTGGCGGGTTGGAGATGATCTTATAGTGTGCAGTCAGCTTCATGAGCAGTGTGTGCTTTTGGAAGGTAACAGTTCAGCCACGGCAGGAGGAAGACAGTAGGACAGTACTGTTCCGGTTTCATTGACACGTGTCGTTTTTCTTTGAAAGCATTTGGTGGGAAACTCAAGCATCCCTTGCAGGCTGTCCTTGTGGCTACTCATGCTGACATCATGAACCTGCCCCGTCCAGGTGGAGGAGAGTTTGGGTATGACAAGGATACATCTTTACTGAAGGAGATCAGGAACAGGTACCAAGCATGAAAACTGGGCTCGTTCTTTCACATTTTCAAGCCCTGTATACTTGGGCAATTTTTAAGGGTGTTCATGGTTTTGTGGGGGGTGGGAGTGGCATTGGCGTTTCACATATTCAGGCTGATTCAGTAAGAAGCTCGGGAGAACGGGCGCTCCGTGTTGAGTGCCTGCTCTCCCAACGCACACCCAGCCATCTCTCCTGGGCACGCGATCCTCTTCATAAATGAGGGGTCAAGCTAAAAGGAGGCGCTAGGGACGATTATGTGCCCCTAGACCCTCCTTGGCCCAGGAGAGGTGGCTCTGTCAGCAGGTTCAGGAAACAGACGCTCAATTTTACGAGCATCTGTTTTCCGAATCCACTGATAGCCATCGGTTAGGAAAACAGACACTGTGAAAACTGAGCATCTGTTCTCTTAACTGGACCGGCCAGCACTTTTTTATTATTATTTTTTTTTTGTTTTATTTAACATTTTTGGTTCCTTCAGCTTAATATCACTAGATACCACTTTCTCAGGTTGGCGTTAATTTCTGAACATAAAATGTGCGGATTGGCAGCACATTTTACTTTCAGTATCCTGAGTAACTAGCTAATAGCCTTATCAACATGCGTTTGCAAGTGATGAGCACTATTAGTTTCCAGGGGGTTTGGCCGCGCGTTTTTGACGTGCTAAACCCTTACAGTATAAGGGGTAATAAACGTGCATCAAAAACACGCTGGCAACCGCATGTTAAACAGTGCACTCAGCCGAGCGCACTTTACAGAATTGGCCTGATTGTGGGCATGTGGAAGCCTGTTAATGTTGTTCGCACACAAAATACTGCAGGAAGTGTATATGTAGGACCAGTTTAGTAAAGTGCAGTGACACTGCATGTACAGTCGAGTCATTACTGCAGTGCTACACGAGAGCTTCATAGTATGCCACGGTTTCCACCTTTGTTCCTTACTTGCAGTATGAGGATTCTAGGGCTTTAGTCACACAAGCTGTAAAATGTTTATCAAGTCACCGCTGCTGCAGCAGCAGCTAGGGATACAAAAAGTGAACACAATCTCCACAATCATTTGGAACAAACTTTCAGACCAACATCTTTTATATGGCCATGTATCAGGAGTCAGAATCAGGTACTTCCATTTAAGAAAAGTTCTATAAACTTGTCCAAAAAGCTTGTGTTGGTTTTCCATTGAATATATTAAGAACGGAGTTTGCAGCTCTCTCCACTCCAGGCATTGGGAAGATACAGCTGTTGATTTTGCAGAGAATACAGCATAGTTAATCTCTGTGTTGAAGTCAATTGAGTGAATGTTTGTCTTCTGCTGTTCTTCCAGATTTGGAAATGACCTTCAGGTTTCTGATAAGTTGTTTGTTTTGGATGCTGGAGCATCAGGATCTAAGGATATGAAGTTACTCCGGAACCACCTCCAGGAATTAAGAAGTCAGATAATTTCTGTGAGTAAATCACAGGCGATGCTTTATATCGTAGGCCTTTTCCTAAAAGTAGGCCCAAGGCAGATTGGATATGTAAGTAATGGAAACATAAGATATAAGGTAAATTGCAAGTAAATAGATGGGAAGTGGGGTACAATTAGGTAGAGGGAAAGGACGTAGGTGGATCTGGTATAAATTGCATATATTTAGTTAAGTAAATTAAACACCAGTTGGCTAGATGTAGCCCGGAAGTGGGAAAACCTTGTGGGATTCACAATCAAGGAGGGTTCCGATGGGTACTAACTAGAGTATGAGTCTCTGCCCTGGAGTCAGTGAAGGCCTGGCTCAGCAGCCAAGTTTTGATTTGTAAAGTGTTGGAGCTATCTTGTATATTGTGATATCCCCGTCACAACACAAGCCCAGAGAGTGCCAAGAAAAGCTTTAGATGGGTCAAAGGGAAAATAGAAACCCTCCGTGCCGAGAAGGGAATATACCCCCCAAGCAGGCCTTGGGGTCGGGACCTAAGATGGAGCTCTGAGGGTGGAGCCTTGCAGAGATGGGCGGGCCAGGGCTCTTCCCACCTGAACACAGGTGGGGCTATAAGACAGGAAGTGTGGTTTCCTCCCTTAGAAGGGCCGCAAAGGAAAGACCGGAGAGGCGTGCACCAGCAAGCCAGTCTGGGAAACCACCTGAAGGCAGGGCTGCAAGGAGGTAAGCCCTGAAAAGAAAGTTGACCAAATAGGAGGTAAAGACACTAGAAAGAGGTTTATTTTCCTCTTTCTCTGTGTGTGGGTTGTTTGCATTGATAAGGGGCCCTGAGAGACATCTTGGTTTGCAGCAGCCTGAACTGATTTTGGAAAAGTACATTGGAGCAAAGTTACAGTGAGGAAGAGTTGATACAGTCTCAGAGACTGTCCAGTTCAGCCAGGCTCCTTGGGCTACTTTACAAAGACTTGCACAGTGTGAAGTAGTTGGTGGAAGTCACAGTGGAAGATTAATGTGATATCACCAACAGCCTAAGTGTTGTTTGGGGACTACCTGAGCGAGCTATGAGGTTTTTCCCTCAAGGTTTCCCGGAACTTGGACCCTGGAGTCCTGGAGAGAGGAAGCCCCATCTGTGTTCTGATGGAAAGGGATTACCGGGCAGCTGAGGACTTCACAATATCCTAAAAAATGGAAGATGCAACATACTGGAGTAACTTCAAAATAAGCACATAATTGGTGCATTTCTGCGTGTGCTTGGCTTTTTTTTTTTTTTTAGTGTTTAAAACACAAACATGGGCTGGCTCCATTGCTTAGGCTGTTGCTGTGCAGCACTGAAGATCCAGGTTTAGATCCCCTGACATCAGAGATGCGTGTACCAATGGATGTGGTGCATGCAGGCCCAGGAGAAAAGCGGGGGGGAGAGCTGCTGCTACAGTGGCAGCCCCTGCCACCAACAGGATATACCGAGGGTGCCCCTTAAAGGAGACACCTCTTGGGCTAGAAAGAGTTCTGAGAGCAGCCTGGGCATATTATCCTGGAACTAGGGAAAGGATAAAGAATCAAAGATGGAGTTAAAAACTGGTATTAGGGTCTGAATAATGTAATAGCTCTCTGAATAGCAGGATCTTTTTCCTATCTGTATTTACAGATAGTTAAACTTGTAGTAGTGGTATTAAGTTCCCCATATTGAGGACTTGGGGTTTAGAGAGAAATTTCCTATGCTGATTTGTATTATATTTGTTTTTTCCTAATGCTTTCTCTGTTATCAAATCAAGATGTCTTTTTCTTGAAATGTAAGTTGTTAAACTTAATAAAATAAAAAATGGAAGGTGATAAATGGAGAGAGGCTTAAAAACCAAAACCAAAAAAGCAAATGTTGCTTACCTGTAACAGATGTTCTCATAGGACAGCAGGATGTTAGGCCTCACATATGGGTGACATCACAGGATGGAGCCCAATCATGGAACACTTCTGTCAAAGTTTCCAGAACTTTGACTGGCCCCTACTGGGCATGCCCAGTATGGCACTAACCCTGCAGCCAGCAGGGGTCCCCCTTCAGTCTTATTTGAAAGCTACAGGCAGTGCCGAAAAATAAAATAATAAAACGTTACGAACCCAACACCGCGAAGCGGCAGGCGGGTTTCGTGAGGACTAACAACCTGCTGTCCTGTGAGAACACCTGTTACAGGTAAGCAACATTTTCTTTCTCACAGGACAAGCAGGATGGTAGTCGTCACATATGGGTGAGTACTGAGCTGAGGATGTCCGAGCATGTACCAAATGTACCCATGTGTGCAAAGCACTAGGACTGGGATAAAATTTTGCCAAGGGCATCCTGAACCATAACGCGCAGGGTGTTGGTACGTCTCGTTGTAAACAGGTTATGAAGGACACGCTGGCCGAAGATGGAATCTTGTCTTTCGGCTTTGTCCAAGCAATAATGGGCTGCAAAGGTGTGGAGAGAACTCGAAGTGGCAGCCCTACAAATGTCAGGAAGCGGCACCAATTGTAGGTGTGCTACTGAAGTCGCCATGGCCCTCACAGTGTGCTTTAACACAGTCTTGAAATGGAATGCCTGCTTCCTGATAGCAAAAGGATATGCAGTCTGCCAACCAGGAGGAGAGAGTCTGCTTACCCACAGGTTTTCCTAACTTGTTAGGATGGAAAGAGACAAACAATTGAGTGCTTTCCCTGTGGGCAGCTGTACGGTCTAGGTAGAATGCTAGAGCCCATTTACAGTCAAGGGTAATGCAGAGCCTGTTCTCCTGGATTGGAATGGGGCCTGGGAAAAAAGGTAGGTAGTATGATGGATTGATTTAGATGAAAATCCGAAACTACCTTGGGTAAGAACTTAGGGTGAGTGTAGAGTACTGCCCGGTCCTGCAGAAGTTTAGTGTAAGGCGGATGGGTAACTAAGGCCTGTAATTCACTAACTCTGCGAGCTGAAGTGATTGCAAAAGGAAAATCACTTTCCATGTGAGATATCGAAGGTCACAGGAGTGAAGAGGCTCGAATGGTAGTTTCATGAGCTGACCCAAAATCAGGTTAAGGGGTCAGAGGATGGAGTGGAGGCTTGAGGTGAAGCAAACCTTTCAGAAAACGTGTTACAAGGGGTTGTACTGATATAGGAACATCCCCAACACCTTTATGGAAGGCGGCTACCACACTGACATGCATTCTGATGGAAGAAGTCTTAAGACCTGACTCTGACAAGTGCCAGAGATAGTCCAAAAACTTTGTGATTGGACAGGTAAAGGGGTCAAGGGACTGAGAAGAGCACCATGATTTGAACCTGTTCCATTTGTAAGAGTAAGATTTTCTCGTGAGAGGCTTCCATGAAGCAATCAAGACACGGGAAACTGGTTCAGAAAGGTTAAGTGGTTGAAGGATTAACCTTTCAACATCCATGCCGTCAGGGACAAGGCTTGAAGATTGGGTTGGCGGAGGCACCCATCGTTTTGAGTGATCAGAAGCGGGTCTTTTCCCAAGGGAATGTGCCTGCGAATGGAGAGATCCTGAAGTATTGGAAACCACACTTGGCGTGGCCAGTGAGGAGCTATCAGGATCATGGTTCCCTTGTCCTGACGTAACTTCACGAGAGTCTTCGAGAGAAGAGGAAGTGGAGGGAATGCATAAAGTAGACCGGTTGCCCACGAGAGGGAGAATGCGTCTCTGGGTTGAGAGTGTTTGCTGTGAATGAGAGAGCAGAAGTTCTCTACTTTGCGGTTTTGAGGAGACGCAAAGAGGTCTATCTGAGGATATCCCATTGTTGGAAGATGGAGTTCGCTACTGAGGGGTTGAGAGACCACTCGTGCGGTTGAAAGATGCGACTCAACTTGTCTGCCAACACATTGTCCACTCCCGGCAACCAGGTGGCCCTGAGGTACATCGAATGGGAGAGAGCTTCCGCCCAGATCTGTGCAGCTTCCAGAAGGAAGGAGCCCATGCCTCCCTGTTTGTTGATGTACCACATGGCCATCTGGTTGTCCATCTAGATCAGGATAACTTGATTTGAGAGGCGATCCTGAAATGCCCTGAGAGCATATCTGATTGCTCGAAGCTCTAGGAAATTTATTTGGTGTTTGGCTTCCTCTGGAGACCAAGATCCTTGTGTCTGCAGGTTGGCCACATGGGCTCCCCAGCCGAGGTTGGAAACATCGGTGGTGAGAGTTAATTGAGGGTCTAGAGCCTGAAAGGGCAAGCCTTGGAGGAGATTGTTCTGATTTCTCCACCAGGCAAGAGACTGATGGAGTGAGTCGGTTACGTGGACAATGGTCGACAGGGGCTGAATGCTTTGAGTCCATTGTGACCATAGAGTCCACTGCATGACTCTCATGGCCAAACGGGCCATTGGTGTGACTTGCACTGAGGACGCCATGTATCCTAGGAGGATGAGAAAGCGGCGTGCAGTCGCAGAGTGCTGAGACTGCAGCTGGTGCACAAGAGACATGAGAGTGAGAGCTCGCTGTCGGGGTAGAAAAGCCTTTGCCTGCAAGGTGTCCAAGTCTGCCCCAATGAACGACAAGGTTTGAGATGGTACTAAAGAGGATTTGTCGTAATTGACGAGAAATCCTAATGAAATTAGTGTGTAAGGTTAGATTGAGGGACAACGGAGCAGCTTGCTGAGTGGGAGCCCTGATTAACCAATAGTCTAGATAGGGGTAGAAGGCTGCAACCACCACGAGGCATTTCGTGAAGACTCGTGGCGCAGACACTAGGCCGAATGGAAGCACTCTGTACTGGTAGTGCTTGGGGCCTACTAAAAACCTCAGGTATTTGCGATGAGATGGAGTTATCGCAATATGAGTGTATGCATCCTGGAGGTCGAGAGCAGAGCCAGTCTTCTCTTTGTAGAAGAGGAAGAAGCGAGCCTAAGGTTACCATCTTGAACTTCTCCCGCTGGAGGTACTTGTTGAGGGCCCGCAGGTCCAGAATAGGACGAACGCCTCCCGATATTTTGGGGATTAGAAAGTACCAGGAATAGAATCCTAGGCTGTTCTGAGAGTAGGGTAGGGTTCTATTGCCTTGGACTGGAGAAGGAGGGAGACCTCCTGATCCAGAAGGATGGAGTGATCTGATGTTCTCCACATTGGTAGAGGTGGGGAGTCCAGTGGCACTGAGAGAAAGTTCAGATGGTAACCTTGAGCAATTATCGCCAGTACCCATTGGTCTGAGGTGATTGAGTGCCATATGTTGTTGAAGTGGCACAATTGACCTCCCACTGGTATGTCAGGCAATGGAAGTTGGCTGCTGTTGTCTAGGTAGAAGTAAAAAACCTGAAGCAGGACCTGGTTGAGGAGCTGCTTGCGGTTTTTATTTTCCATGTCTGACGAGACTGGGCTTTTTGAAAAGGTCTCGTGGAACGGGATCTGGCTGGTGGTGGGTAGGCCTCCTTTGGGCGGAAGAATTACTTTTTAGAGTCCTTTCGGAAGGGCTGTTTGGAAGAGTAGTCAGAAGGCATCAGAGAGAGCTGTCTTAGGGTCTCATGATGGTCCTTGAGTTCTGCCACCGTCCATTGAATTTGTTCTCCAAACAGATTCTCTCTGACACAGGGTAGGTCAGATAACCTATCTTATACTACAGGGCCGAAGGTCGGAAGACTTGAGCCAGGCCCATCTCCTTGCTGAAATAGCTGCTGCAGATACTCTAGTAGCAGTATCAAAGATATGTAGGATGATCTGATCTCAAGTTTGCCTGCCTCAAACCCCTTGTTTACTAAGGTTTGGAATTGCTCTTAAAATTGCTGAGGCAGGGAGTCTGTTAAATCTTGCAGCTGCTTGAAAGTGACCCTGTTATATTGGGTCATATAGAGCTGATAAGCGGCAATTCGGGAGATGAGCATTGATCCTTGGAAGACACGGCGACCAATGGCATCTAGAAACTTCTATTCTTTGCCAGGAGGAAAAGAAGGGTGAGGCTTTGATCTTTTTGCTCTTTTCTGTGCAGATTCTACCACTACAGATTGGTGATCCAATTGAGGTTTTTGAAAACTTGGAGCTGACTGCACCAAATAGGTAGTGTCAGCTTTTCTGTGGACCGGAGCAGTGGAGCCAGGATGTTCCCAGTTCTTCTTGAGGAGATCTAGAAGAACCTGGTGGATAGGGATGGAGGCTCTTTCCTTGGGAGCATCCAGGAATTGAAGCAACGCCATCATCTGATGTCTATCATCCTGTTCAGTCTGTAACTGGAAGGGAACCAATTCAGACACTTCCTTCACAAAATTTATAAAGGAAAGGTCCTATGGAGGAGAATGCTTTCTACTTTCAGTGGGTGAAGGTGGTGAAGGCAAATCATCGGTGTCTGGGGAGGAATCATCAGACCAGGTATCATAGAGATCAGCACCTGCCCCTCTAGGAGCTAGAGGGGGACGGGGTGGTGGGGTCCCTGAGGGTCCTGGTCTAGGCTCCGAAGGAATCGAAGGAATAATTGGAGGCACCGATGAAGGCATCAAAGGCACCAGCGCAGGCATCAAGGGCATCGATGGATGGCTCGGTGGCACAGACGGGCGTATCGGCACCGATGGTTTGATCGGTGGCGAGGGATGTATCGACATCGATGGCTGAGGCAGAACTCCCGATGGAGGGATGCGGAACGGTGTTTCTCCTCCCGATGACAAAATAAGCGGGGAGGGCACCTGAGCCATCTGTGGAAAAGCGGCAATGAGCGCTTCCATCCTGGAGAGCAGCGGTGCCAACGCTGCCGGAATCGGGTCGGTGGTCGGTTCCACAATCTGTACCGGTGTCTGTGCCGGAGGAACCTGGAGTCGTTGCATCGCCTTGTCGATGGCCTCCTGAGCCATCCGGTCCAGTTCTTCTCGGAGACCTGGAGCAAGCAGCTCCGGAACAGAAGGAGGCAGAGGCATAGCCAGAGGGACCACCATTAAAGGCGGAGTCGTGGCTCCTGATACCCTGTCGGGTGAGGGTTGCCTCGGTGACCCGGTCGCCGAAAAGGTCGGTGCCTTTTCTGGACGGGGTTTCTTCGGCGGCTTGGATGATGGCGAGGTCGATTTCACTCCCTCGATGGTCCGAGACTTTGGATGTCGATAGCTGTCTCTACAATCCCCTCGGTCCTGAGGGAAAGTAGAGGATGTCGAAGGTCGAGATGACGTCGATGCTGGACAGTCACCGGCCGGTGGTCGATGCTGGTGTGAAGTTGATGGAGCCGGTTCTGACGACGTCGATGCAATGGACAGAGTCGGGGTTTGAGCACGGAAGAGAAGTTCCATCTTCTCCATTCTGGCCTTGCAACCTTTTGGTGTCATTATGGCACATTTGGTGCAGGTCAAGACATCGTGCTCTCGTCCAAGACACATTGCACAGACTTTATGGGGGTCTGTGATGGACATAGTGCGATTACAGTCCGGGCACCAACGGAACACCGATGCCAGCCATGGAAAAAATTGAGCCGCGGTACGGTCGGCCAAACTCAACGGTAATCGACGGAAAAACGGGTAAAAACTTACCGGAGTACCGCGGCTTGGAAAAGTTAAAGGAGGGACCCCTGTGGGGTAAATTAACTTTTAGTAATTCCGTGAGGAAAATTCTTGTCAGGAATCTCTGTAGAGCTGCTTAACCGTGAGGCTGCTGCTGCGCGGAAAAAAGAAGACTGAAGGGGGGACCCCTGCTAGCTGCAGGGTTAGTGCCATGCTGGGCATGCCCAGTAGGGGCCAGTCAAAGCTCTGGAAACTTCAGAGATTGGGCTCCATCCTGTGATGTCACCCATATGTGAGGACTAACATCCTGCTTGTCCTGTGAGAAACCCACATACTTTTCTCCCTTCATTTTAACACAGGTGTGTAATTTTAGATCTTTTATAAGAATGGCCAACAAAGAAATGAATGCATCTGGCTAATGCGTCACTTATGATTTATTATGCACCTGTGTAGAAAATGCAATGGAAAATTATTTTAGATCTCAGCCTTAGATAATTGTACTGATGGAGCAGTTGAGCAGTCGGAGACAATGCACACTTGCAGATTTTTTTTTATTTATTTATTTTTAATATTGCTCTTACTGTAGGGTTGTCCCCCCATGACATCTCTCTGTGAGAAAATAATCTCTACTATTCCATCGTGGAGGAAACAGAATGGGCCCAACCAGCTGATGTCACTGCAGCAGTTTATATACGATGTGCAGGAGCAGTTAAATCCTCTGGCACGTGAAGAAGATGTCAGGCACATTGCCCAGCAGCTGCACAGCATAGGAGAAGTAAGTGACATGCTTTCAAACAGAGGACCACACCCCAATCTTTAATTTCAGAGTAAACCAAAGATATGGAAAAGCAAGTTTGCTGATTCCAGATGACTGGACATTCTCTCCCAGCTAATATAAACTTTTCAGAATTATCTTCAGGCTTAATAAGCCAGCACAGTTAATCTAATAAGGGCTGACATATACTCCCTTGTTTTATGTAAATGCCTGATTGATTCTTGTTGTGAATAACAAAGAGTCCATCAAGCTAGGGTGAGAGAACATAGTAGAAATTTCATCTTTGCGAGACTTTCCTCACGCCAAATGACGTCAAATCTTCACCAAGGTGTACTGTGCTGTTCGTCCGTCTAACTCTACATGTGAAACTGGCCCCTAAACCACCACTAACACCTCACCTCGACTTATCAGGTGGCCCTCCTATAGAGAGATAAATAGGGGCACACAGTGAAGCCCTCGCCAGAGGCTCTGTCTGTCTGTACTCCACTCCCCCTCTCCCTCCCCAAGCCCAGAAACGGCCAAAATGCAATTCCAAAAATTTATCATGAATTGCATTATGACCATTTTGCACAGCTTAACACCAGGGAAAAAGGGGTAGTTATTTCCAGGGTTAAAATCGTACGATAGCATGCATTATGCTATCGCATGACGCAATATGGCCCCTAATTTTACTAATTTCCCACCCAATACTCCTCCTAAATCTTGTCCCCTCAAAAAAATTTGCATTTTCCTAGCGTGTAGCCAGATGGACTCAGAACAAGTGGGTATAGTGTGCTCGTGCCAGCAGTTGGAGACGGATCTGACGTCAGCACGGGTACATATACCACCACAGGAAGTCAAGCACTTCAGTAATTTCAGTCTCCAAAGCAGTTTGGAGAGCCTGCACGCTCGCTGAGCGTGTTTTCCAATACTACTTTTTAATTTTCTACTTTCTATATTCTACTAACTAAATTTCTACAGGAACATCGAGCCCCGCACTCCTGCGGTGATACCCTCGAGTCCCTCCCCCAGTTGAGTTTCCCGGGGTGATTTCCATGATCCCTCGGAGGTCTAGGCCTCGGTCCAGTGGCCGAATCGCGGCAGGGACCCCAGTCCCCGAGCGAGAAGGGCTTGGGCGGGCTGAGAGGCGCCTCGGTCCCGGCGTGGACCTAGAGGCAGTGGGTGCATTTCCTCAAGCGTGGCGGTGAAGGTATTTCCCCTCTCCCCCCGCAGCCGGAGACCGCCCGGTTTCCAGCCGGGAAGCGCCGAGGATCAGGTAAGGCGTACATCTCTTACTTTTGGTCTCCGAGGTACGAGGATCGGCGGCGTTGCCTGTATGCGGCACGCCGTGGCAGTCGCCATTTTGTTGGCCTTGTTCAGGTATTGAGCGCCCATGATAGGCGCCTGTATACTATTGAGCGCATATCGCTTATATATTGCTGACCACATATTATTGAGCGCATGTTGTATTAAGCGTATATTGCTGCCGCATATTATTGAGCGCATATTGTATTAAGCGTAGATTGCTGCCACATATTATTGAGCACATATTGTATTAAGCGTAGATTGCTGCCGCATATTATTGAGCGCATATTGTATTAAGCGTAGATTGCTGCCGCATAGTATTGAGCGCATATTGTATTAAGCTTATATTGCTGCCGCATAGTATTGAGCGCATAGTATTTTACGCGATGGAGCATTCGAACGCTTCGGCGTCTCCTGCGGCAGCGCCTCTTGATTCCGGCGTGAAAGCTCTCGGCCTCTGCTCAGTATGCCAGCTTAGAGCCACGCACAGCGAGGAGCCAGACTCCCTTTGTGCCCAATGTGAGGCGGCAGTGGGAGCCTCGGGCCAGGACCAGTCTCAACCAAGGTTTGCTGACAGTTCCCCAGGGGCCACCCCGGATCTAGCGGGCAGTCTCGATCAACCTGGGATCCCGGGGGACCTGGTACCCCGACGAGTAGAGACCACTTCCATTTCCTGGGTGGATCTCTTTAAGGGAATCCATGCCTTTGTACAGATGCAATCAGCTTCCCATCCAGGCCCTGCTGCTCCAGCTGATCCTGCCCCTGAACCTTCGCGCCCTTATCGTGGGCACCCGCCTCCGGGCAGTCCGGCTCAGACGGACCCTGATGTCTCAGAGGACGAGTCCGAGCCCCCCGAGGAGGGGGAACTTCCCTCGGGGATTGAGCCATATCGTACTATGAGGCGGTTCTTTCCCAAGGAAGATCTCTCCGACCTGGTATCTCAGTGCCTGGCGGAGTTGGCTATTACAGGCCCCAGCACTACGGTGCCATCTACGCAGAACCCTCTGCTGGAAGGTCTTCGTCCTACAGCCCGTCATTTTCCCTTCTTGCAAGCGGCACAGCAACTGATAGATTTGGAATGGGCTGCACCAGCGGCCGCATTCAAAGGGGGTCGGGCCCTGACGGACATGTACCCCCTGGACCCGGCAATCAAGGAGGTGCTGGCGTGCCCTCAGGTGGACGCCTTGGTGAGCGCAGTGGTCAAGCGCACTTCCATTCCAGTTGAGGGGGGTGGCCCTCAAGGAGCCTCATAACCGGCGACTGGACGCCATGCTGAAACAGACCTTTGAGGTGGCAGCTCTAGCTTTGCGGATTGCAACCTGCTGCACAGTGGTGACGCGTTCCTGTTTGTCACATGTTAGGAACAATGCTCTGGCAGCAGACATGGAGTCTGCTCTCTCGTTCCTCACGGATGCCGCATCCGATCTAGTCCATACAACAGCCAAGGGGGTCTCATCCTCTGTTGCTGCCAGGAGGCAGCTCTGGATATGGAATTGGTCAGCCGATGCTCCCTTGAAGACACGCCTCACCAGACTGCCCTTTAGGGGTTCTCTTCTGTTTGCAGCGACCTTGATAAACTGGCCAGCACATGGGATGCCTCTCCAATACCTCGACTGCTAGAAGATAGGTTCAAGAGGAACCAGCGCGCCTTTCCGAGGCCTTCCAGAGGCAGGAGCTCCCAACGCTTCACTCCCTATAGGAGTCGCTACCAGGCACCCCATCCTCAGGCCAGGAACCAGTCCTTTCGGACCAAGCAGCACAAAAGGGGAGCCGGCTCGGGTTCAGGGCCCGGCCGCGCCTCCCAATGAGAATCAGCTGATCCATCCGGGGGACGGAGCCATAGGGGGCAGGTTAACCCTCTTCTACCCCAGATGGGTCAAGATTACGTCGGATCAGTGGGTCCTCGCCATCATCCGAGAGGGGTATTTTCTGGACTTCCATCATCTCCCTTCGGACAGGTTTGTGGAATCTCCGTGTCCAATCCACAAGAAGGCAGCATTGGAAGCTACCCTGACGAGGCTCCTGTCCTTGAAAGCCATAATCCCAGTACCTGTATGGGAAATGGATTTTGGGCATTATTCCATTTATTTAATGGTACCCAAGAAGGAGGGCACTTTCCAGCCTGTATTGGACCTCAAGTCGGTCAACCGATACTGCGCTCAGTCAAGACCGCAGTACAGCCAGGAGAATTTCTCACGGCCCTAGACTTGTCGGAAGCCTACCTGCATATCCCGATCCATCCGGATCATCAGCGCTACCTACGCTTCAAGGTTCTGGGACGACACTTCCAATTCCGGGCTTTGCCCTTCGGGTTAGCCACGGCGCCGCGGACCTTCACCAAGGTGATCGTAGTGGTAGCAGCAGCGCTCAGATGGGAAGGAATCCTTGTCCATCCCTACCTAGACGATTGGCTGATCAGGGCGAAATCACGAGAGGAGAGCCATTGGGCAACCAACAGAGTGATCGCCCTTCTGGAAAGCCTGGGATGGGTAGTCAACCTAAACAGGAGTTGCCTACAGCCTTCCCAATCACTGGAATACCTGGGAGTCCAGTTCGACACCCAGGCAGACAAAGTCAGTCTCACCACCAAGAGAAGGTTAAAACTTCAGACGCGTCTCCGGTTCCTTGATGGGAGCCAGCCGGCCCATAGCTTGGGACTATCTGCAGGTTCTCGGCCTCATGGCATCCACCCTGGAAGTGGTACCCTGGGCAAGGGCCCATATGAGACCTCTACAATGCTCCCTGCTCTCTCAATGGAGCCCCCGCTTCCGGAATTACTCCGTGCATCTACCTCTACCAGCCAGAGTGCGGACTCAGTTACGGTGGTGGTTGCAGTCCAACCACACGAGCAGGGGGTCGAAGATGTCCTCCCCCACGTGGATTCTGCTCACCACAGATGCCAGCCTGAGCGGATGGGGAGTACACTGCGAAGAACTCACCGCACAAGGGCGGTGGAACAGAGAAGAGTCGGGGTGGAACATCAACCGCCTAGAGGCACGGGCAGTCCGGTTAGCCTGCCTACGATTTGCTCACAGACTGAGGAACAGAGCAGTCAGAGTGATGTCCAACAACGACACCACGGTGGCATACATCAACCGACGGAGGAACCAGAAGCCGACAGGTGTCCCTAGAGAGAGCCCCGCTGATGGCTTGGGCAGAGGCGAATCTTCAGGACATCTCCGCCGTCCACATTGCCGGAAGGGACAACACCGCGGCAGACTTCCTCAGCAGAGAAAGCCTAAATCCGGGGGAATGGCAGCTGTCGCCAACAGCTTTCCAGATGATTGTGGATCAGTGGGGGATTCCGGACATGGACCTACTAGCGGACAGGTTCAATGCTCAAGTACCCAGATACTTCAGCCGAAAGCGAGATCCGTTCTCTCACGGGATCGACGCCCTGGTTCAGCCATGGCCTCCAGGGACCCTGCTATACGCTTTTCCTCCGTGGCCCCCGCTGGGCACCCTTATCCACAAGATTCAGAAGCACCGGGGCCTAGTTCTTCTAGTGGCACCAGACTGGCCAAGAAGACCCTGGTACGCGGACATGAGAAGACTGCTGTCAGGGGAGCCTCTTCCCCTGCCTCCTCTCCGGGACCTACTACGTCAAGGTCCCATCCTCCACGAGGATCCGGCTCAATTCTCTCTTACGGTCTGGCCATTGAGAGGGCTAGGCTGAAGAAAAGAGGTGATAGATACACTCCTCCGAGCTCGCACGTTTTCCACATCCCTCACCTACGTAAGGATCTGGAGAGTATTTGAAGCCTGGTGCGACACTCATGGCACCAATCCACATGCGACCACAATCCCTATTGTTTTGGATTTCCTGCAGGATGGACTTCAGAAGGGTCTCTCCCTCAGCTCCATCAAGGTTCAGGTAGCTGCGCTGTCTTGCTACAGTCCCCGGAGGGACGGCAAGACCATTGCCACGCACCCAGATGTTTCTCGCTTCCTGAAAGGAGTCAAGCATATTCGTCCGCCACTGAAGTGGCCAGTGCCTCTGAGGAACCTCAACATAGTTTTGGGTTTCCTCGCGGGATCCACCTTCAGACCCCTTCGGGGCCTATCTCTCCGTTCTCTAACTTTGAAGATGGTGTTCTTGCTGGCCCTATGTTCAGCACGCCATATCTCGGAGCTACAGGCGCTGTCCTGCCGTGACCCCTTTCTCAGGATCACTCCAGAGGCTATCCATCTTCCCACGGTTCCATCCTTCTTGCCTAAGGTAGTCTCACAATTTCACCTCAACCAAACCATATCCTTGCCAACCACGGCAGGTTTGAAGAAATCAGAAGAAGGGCGTTTACTACGCCATCTCGACATCGGCAGATTACTGCCCAGATATCTGGAAATGACAGAAGCCGTACGAAAGACGGACCATCTGTTCGTCCTTCACAGCGGGAAAAGACAAGGAAAAGCGGCCTCTCGGCCCACCATCGCCCGCTGGATTAAAGAAGTTATCAGAGCGGCCTACGTAGAGGCCGGGAAGTCACCACCTCTACAAGTCAAGGCTCATTCGACCAGAGCCCAAGCAGCATCTTGGGCGGAATCTAGGATGCTGTCGCCCGCAGAAATATGTAAAGCGGCGACATGGTCCTCCCTCCATACCTTCTCCAGGTTTTACCGTCTGGATGTCCAGGCCAGGGAGGACACAGCATTTGCGAGGGCAGTCTTACGCGGTCCTCAGGCAGCCTCCCGCCCAGTCCGGGAGTAAAGCTTTTGTACATCCCACTTGTTCTGAGTCCATCTAGCTACATGCTAGGAAATGTTGAGATTACTTACCTGATAATCTCGTTTTCCTTAGTGTAGACAGATGGACTCAGCATCCCGCCCGGCTGCCGGTATACATGGGTTTCACCGATTCAAGGTAGGCCATGTCATTTGCTTACATAAGAGCGTCCCCTTTGCCAGGTGTCCACGCCTTCCGGTTGGGATGCTGGCGGTCTCCAGCTACTATCAATCGGTCAGGGGAATCCTGTTTCACTATTTCATTGATCGTCAGTACACATATATCCATAACAGCTTTTGCAAGGAAGATTACTGAAGTGCTTCACTTCCTGTGGGGGTATATGTACCCGTGCTGACGTCAGATCAGTCTCCAACTGCTAGCACGAGCACACTATACCCACTTGTTCTGAGTCCATCTGTCTACACTAAGGAAAACGAGATTATCAGGAAAGTAATCTCAACATTGTGCTGTGCACTACAGCGTTTTTCGCATGCGATAACACCATAATGCGCTTTGATGCACGACCCCTTAGATGTGACCTAGTATTTTCAAAGTGAACTTGTGTGTAAATTAGTTTTGAAAATCCTCCTTATCAGACTACACACACAAATTACCTCGCACACAGTTACACACGCTTCAAGCAGGGTGTAACTTGTGCAGGGTAACTTAGCTTATAGAGGTCCATATTGTGCACTATTTTTCAGTCTAAGTTTAGACTTCACCGGAAAATGGCTCCGTTACAATATCTGAAATTGCTTACCACTCAGCACTTAGCTGGCTAACATTTTATCCAGCTAAAAAATTAGTCGTATAAGTGCAGGAAGGGGCATTCCGGAACAGAGTTAGCACTCCTGCTAAAATAGCTGGATTAATGCCAGCTTTCAGTGCTATCTGACCAATTGATGAAAGCAATTCTAAAGTTAGCTGGATATACTTATCCAGCTACCATTGACTTAGCTGGTTATGTTCAGCAGCACAGGCACACTGCTGAATATCCTATATAAGCCAGATAAGAATATACTGGACACTTCACATCAGAATATTGGCCTCATACTTAAAATTTAGGGGAAAAAAAGTCTGCATAAATCACAACACCGCCCCAACTCCACTCCTAGAATGCCTCTCCTCACTGTGCGCCACAAAACTGTTGTGCGCACTGGCCCCTAATTTTTCCAAATGAGACACAGCAGGATTTTATGCACATTTAAGTTGCTTTGTAAATCAACCCATACTGTTCATGGTTAGTTACAGGCCGATGCAATATTGGCGCACGTTAGAGCGCTCATGATTGAGCACCCGCTCTCTCAACATGTGCCGATCCACCTCTCCCGGCACCCAATTTCATATTTAAATCGTCTGCTGCTATGAAAAGGCACTAGGGAAAGTTTTGCATGCCTAGCACCTCGGCATCCCATGCCCAGGAGAGGTTATTGTCAGCGGGTTAGGAAAACAGACACTCAATTTTACAAGCGTCCGCTTTCCTAACTTGTGCACAGCTGGTTAATTGAGCATCCCTTTTCCTATCCTGACTACCAGCACACTCTTAATTTATTTTTGTGTTCTTTTTCGGTTCCTCCGACTTAATGTCGCCACAATATTAAGTCGGAGTAACTACAGAAAAGCAGTATTTTCTGCTTTTCTGTAAACTCTTTGGGCTCCTCAAGAATTAATGGCTGCTCCAGGGCAAGCGTTAATTTTTGAGGGTAAAAAATGTGCGCGTGGAGCGCACGCATTGGGGAAAATACCTAATAGTGCAAATTCATGTTGATGAGACTGTTAGCTAATGCACTAACCTCCCTTTTGCTTCGAGGGTTATGGACGCGTGTCCAAAACCCACACGCAATCGCATGTTGAGCTGTGCGCTGCGGCCAGCACACGGGATTGCATTGGCCTGAGAATTGTTTAGGTGAAAAGGAAATGGCAGATCCATTGAGTCCAGTGTTCTTCTGATTGCCTAACAGCTCGGTGTCGTTCAGTGGAAGGTGAAAATTTGCTGGTACCTATGGAAAGACTTGTTTCTCAACCCCCAAACATGGTGCTCATCGGAAGTTCTTGATTTGTCATTTTTCCCCAGCATAATACCCACTAATCTATTTTTTATCTAAAACTTGTCTAGTTTACTTTTCAAATTGTTAGTACCGTATCCCTTGCTCTCTCAATGGGGTTAGGGGGGCAGGGGGTGACAAGGCACTATCCCCTCGCCACCTGCTGCAGTCCTTGACCTGTATTACGTTCTGGAAAACCATGAGATTCGTTCTCTTCGGGTGAAGCTTGAGCTACTCCTCAAGGGTGCCCTAAGTTTGGGTGGGGGGGGGTGCAATGTCAAGAAGAATCTGCCACCGGTACGTCCCAAACTGTTCAGACTGACCTGTCCTTTTATTTGTTAATGCTTGAGCTAGACCAGGCACAGCAATAACGTGGGCCAGCCTGCCTCCCATCTGAAAGGCCCTTTGGATGGGAGAGGGAGGGAAAGAAAGGGCTCAACAGCAACCAGAAGGGCCTGCACTCTCCATGCAGCCGGTGACCGGTCCCATCTTCATTCCCCTTCCCTGTACTGGCAGCGCTGACTCCTTGTGGCCAGCCATGAATGTCATCGGCTCTGAGCCACTTTACATGGACCAGTGCACTTATATCATGGGCCTGACGTAGGGAGTGCTGCAACCAGGAGGGACAGCTCCAGAATGTGACATGGTAGGAAAGGGAGAGAGCGACAACCCACACCCGGGGCCTGGGGCTAGACCATACCTACTCCAGTCCCTTCTCTGTCAGTTTAGAGGGTAAAGTGAAATCTGGGGGGTGAGCTCCATGTTGCAAACAGTGCAACATCCCAGGGTATTATCACTGCTACTTAAAGGCTTTGTTTGAAATGTAATATGGGATTTGTTTACTGTTTAGACCATCAGAGTATTGGCTAGTAATTTTATTTTGGTTTTTTCTGTTTTAATGTATTTATTGGTGTTTTGTTTCATTTGTGCTTTATTTGTTTACTGATGCTTTATATTACCACTTAGCACAAATATTTAAAGTAAATAAAAGGACGTGCCCCTTGCTGAAAAGGCAGACACAGAGCCTACACACCCTGTCTCCCTGGGGTGATTATGGCTGGACTGTGCTGCCCCCCCCCCACCCCCTTTCAAGATCCTGCCCTGCATAAAACAGCCCCTGTCCTTGCTCTCCTCAAACCTTCCCCCACCTCATGCTTGGCTTATTTCTCCTGCCTCCTATTACTGCCTGTAACACCAAACTGCTCTTACCAGTCTACTGCCATCAACAGTTCATGTGATCCAAGATGAAGGTGTTTTTTTTTAAGAGGATTTTAGTTGTTGGTTGTTTTAACTGACAGATGAGTGGAGCCCCCTTAAGAGCTAGTGAGACTTAGCAAACATGGGGGCTAGAGCCATGCTGACCCACCACTTATTTTTAGGGTTGCAGGCCTGTGATGCAGGAGAAGACTCCCTGAGACATGACTCTGTGGCAGGAAGGAACAAAGCCAGCTATGGAGTGTGGGGTCCCGATATCGGGCCGCCAGTAGCATTGGCTCTGACATCAGCCCCACAGAGTGGAGGAGATTGGGTGCACTGGCAGCAAAAGTATCTGACATAGTTAAGTCTGCCTATGGCAGCAGCAGTTGCAGTAGCGGTGTTGGTCACATGGGTTAGCTCCAGCAGTTCAGGCCTGTGGAGCAGGAGAAACAGGCTGCATCAAGGGGTGGGAGTTGCACAGCACATCAGGAGGCGGGGGCAAACTTTTGCCAGCAGGCACAGAAGGAAGCACCAGCAGTCTTGAGTTACAGGACAACATTGGGTGCTGTACATGGAAAGCAGGGGAGACCAATCTTTCCAGATCATTTATAAATATATTGAAAAGTAAGGGTCCCACTACAGATCCCTGAGGCACTCCACTGTCCCCACTCCCTTCCACTGAGAAAATTGTCCATTTAATCCTACTCTGTTTCCTGATTTTTAGCCAGTTTGCAATCCATGAAAGGATATCACCACCTATCCCATGACTTTTTACTTTTCCTAGAAGCCTCTCATGAGGAACTTTGTCAAACGCCTTCTGAAAATCCAAGTATACTACATCTACCGGTTCACCTTTATCCACATGTTTGTTAACTCCTTCAAAAAAGTGAAGCAGACTTGTGAGGCAAGACTTGCTCTGGGTAAAGCCATGCTGACTTTGTTCCATTAAACCATGCCTTTCTATATGTTCTGTGATTTTGATGTTTAGAACACTTTCCACTATTTTTCCTGGCACTGAAGTCAGGCTAACTGGTCTGTAGTTTCCCGGATCGCCCCTGGAGCCCTTTTTAAATATTGGGGTTACATTTGCTATCCTCCAGTCTTCAGGTACAATGGATGATTTTAATGACAGGTTACAAATTTTTACTAATAGGTCTGAAATTTCATTTTTTAGTTCCTTCAGAACTCTGGGGTGTATACCATCCGGTCCAGGTGATTTACTACTCTTCAGTTTGTCAATCAGGTCTACCACATCTTCTAGGTTCACCGTGATTTCATTCAGTCCATCTGAATCATTACCCATGAAAACCTTCTCCATTACGGGTAACTCTCCAATATCCTCTTCAGTAAACACCGAAGCAAAGAAATCATTTAATCTTTCTGCGATGGCCTTATCTTCTCTAAGTGCCCCTTTAACCCCTCGATCATCTAATGGTCCAACTGACTCCCTCACAGGCTTTCTGCTTCAGATATATTTTTAAATGTTTTTACTGTGCATTTTTGCCTCTACAGCCAACTTCTTTTCAAATTCTCTCCTAGCCTGTCTTATCAATGTCTTATATTTAACTTGCCAACGTTTATGCTTTATCCTATTTTCTTCTGTTGGATCCTTCTTCCAATTTTTGAATGAAGATCTTTGGGCTAAAATAGCTTCTTTCACCTCCCCTTTTAACTATGCCGGTAATCGTTTTGCCTTCTTTCCACCTTTCTTAATGTGTGGAATATATCTGGACTGTGCTTCTAGAATTGTATTTTTTTTTTAACAATGACCACACCTCTTGGACATTTTTTATTTTTGTAGCTGCTCCTTTCAGTTTTTTTTCTAACAATTTTTCTCATTTTATCAAAGTTTCCCTTTTGAAAGTTTAGCATGAGAGCTGTGGATTTGCACACTGTTCCTCTTCCAGTCATTAAATCAAATTTGATCATATGATCACTATTGCCAAGCGGCCCCACCACCGTTACCTCTCTCACCAAGTCCTGTGCTCCACTGAGAATTAGATCTAAAATTGCTCCCTCTTTCGTTGGTTCCTGAACCAATTGCTCCATAAAGCTATCATTTATTCCATCCAGGAATGTTATCTCTCTAGCATGTCCTGCTGCCACAACAGATCACTGTGTGCCGGAAGCCAAACGAGAGACTTGGTTTAATGGTGGCAACTCTGGAAGTGGCACCGTGGGTGAGAGTGCATATGCATCTGCTTCAGTGCTTCCTGTTGTCTTGGTGGAACCCGCAGTCTCTGGACTGCTAGATTCGGTCCCATCTGCTAATGGAGGTCTCCTCCTGACTGCAGTTGTGGCTACAGTCGGATCATCTAAGGAAAGGAATTTTCCTAGCACCACCAGACTAGCTAGTACAGACGATGGATGTGAGCCTCCATGGTTGGGGAGCTCACTGTCAGGAGCTGACAGCACAAGGGCCCTGGGATGCAAAAGAGTCCCCCTGGAACATCAGTCGTTTGGAAGTCAGGGCAGTCTGGCTGGCATGTTTGCAGTTCAGCGTCGGGCTACATGGTCGAGTGGTCCAGATAATGTCGAACAACGTAACAACTGTAGCTTTCATAAATCAGCAGGAGGAACCAAGAAGCCAACAAGTGTCACAGGAAAAGATCAGCTTATGCAACAGGCCAAACTACATCTCCAGATGATCTCAGCCTCGCATGTAGCAGGAAAAGACAATGTAAGAGCAGACTTTCTCAGCAGGGAAAATCTGGACCCAGGAGAATGGGCTCTATCAAACGAGGTGTTTCAGATGATTCTGGATCGCTGGGGTCTCCTGTTTCTAGACTTGCTGGCTACTTAAGAACATAAGAACATAAGAAAATGCCATACTGGGTCAGACCAAGGGTCCATCAAGCCCAGCATTCTGTTTCCAACAGTGGCCAATCCAGGCCATAAGAACCTGGCAAGTACCCAAAAACTAAGTCTATTCCATGTTACCATTGCTAATGGCAGTGGCTATTCTCTAAGTGAACTTAATAGCAGGTAATGGACTTCTCCAAGAACTTATCCAATCCTTTTTTAAACACAGCTATACTAACTGCACTAACCACATTCTCTGGCAACAAATTCCAGAGTTTAATTGTGCGTTGAGTAAAAAAAAACTTTCTCCGATTAGTTTTAAATGTGCCACATGCTAACTTCATGGAGTGCCCTCTAGTCTTTCTATTATCCGAAAGAGTAAATAACCGATTCACATCTACCCGTTCTAGACCTCTCATGATTTTAAACACCTCTATCATATCCCCCCTCAGTCGTTTCTTCTCCAAGCTGAAAAGTCCTAACCTCTTTAGTCTTTCCTCATAGGGGAGTTGTTCCATTCCCCTTATCATTTTGGTAGCCCTTCTCTGTACCTTCTCCATCGCAATTATATCTTTTTTGAGATGTGGCGACCAGAATTGTACACAGTATTCAAGGTGCGGTCTCACCATGGAGCGATACAGAGGCATTATGACATTTTCCGTTTTATTCACCATTCCTTTTCTAATAATTCCCAACATTCTGTTTGCTTTTTTGACTGCCGCAGCACACTGTACCGACTATTTCAATGTGTTATCCACTATGACACCTAGATCTCTTTCTTGGGTTGTAGCACCTAATATGGAACCCAACATTGTTCTGCGCGTAGGGTTTCTGAACTACAGGCCTTATCTTGCTGGAAGTCAATCCTCTGGGTTTCTCCTGGGGCGGTACAGCTGCATACTGTTCCTTTTCTACCAAAAGTGGTCACTAACTTTCACTTGAATCAGTCCATCTCCTTGCCCTCTCTGGACAAAGAGAAAGATGTAGAGGAGTATCATCTGCTGCAACCCTTGGATGTCAAGAGCCATATCATCTGGTATCTGGAGATTACTAAGCCTTTATAGAAGACGGATCACCTGCTGACCTTCACGGCGGTACTAGCAAGGGAGAGCTGGCCTTGCTGGCTACCATAGCTCACTGGATTAAGGAAGTAGTCAAGGCTGCATATGTTGATACTGGGAAGCAGTTTTCTTACTCAGGTCAGGGCTTATTCCACTAGAGCTCAAGCAGTGTCATGGGCAGAAGTGAAATTGTCTTTTCGCGTCGATATTTGCTGAGCTACGAAGTGGTCCTCATTACACACTTTCCCAGGTCTGGATGTGCAAGCCCGGGAGGACACCGCCTTTGCACATGCAGTTTTGAGTGGAAGACAGGCAGCCCTTCGCCCTGTTCGGGAATAGCTTGGGTACATCCCACTTGTTCTTGATTCCTCTGACTGGATGCTAAGAAATGAGAAATTACTACTTACCTGATAATTCCCTTTTCTTTAGGACAGTCAGATGAATCTAGCTTCCCTCCCTTGACTGCCAAATGGTTGTATTATGGCCCTCCTCCATGGCTATGTTTTATAGAGATTACTGGTAAATAGTCCTAGACAAGTGCTAATACATTTTTGTCTGAGCTCAGTATTGCCTGTTGGCTGAGTATTGAAATGTTTATCTGTTTAATTGAGTTTTGCTAGTCTGTCCACAGTTGCTTTTGAAGGAAATAATGGCAGGCTGATGTCACTGCAGGGGCATATATACTGAGACATCAATTTGCTCCGTCTCCATCTGCTGGTAGAGGGGCATACCCAACTTGTTCTGGATTCATCTGATTGTCCTAAAGAAAAGGAAATGATCAGGTAAGTAGTAATTTCTCTTTATTACTGGGAATACAGTTAAAATTACTTTTAAAATTGGATTTCTTTATATTTAAAAAATTGGTTATCATCTAATAAGTTTTGGGATGGCGACTTTTCTCCCCCCAACCAACTGAGGGAAGGAGAGAGTTGGTTTTATTTTGATGTGGTATGTTACTTGTAGTAATCATTTCAGATAGAAGTAAAATGTGCTTTCTCTCTCACAATTACTTCAATCGTGACCCATGAATACTGTAATAAGAATAACAAACCCTTCCTAGTTCATCTGCATGATAAATAACACATGCGTTCCCTTTTTCTCATTCTTTAATGCACAGATTAACATCATGCAGAGTGAAACCGTTCAAGATGTGGTGCTCCTGGATCCTCGTTGGCTCTGTTCCAGTGTTCTTGGACGACTCCTATCTGTGGAGAACCCGAAAGCCTTGCATCACTACCGGGGTCGGTATACAATGGAGGACATCCAGCGATTGGTTCCGGACAGTGATGTGGAAGAACTGGTACAGATTTTGGATGCTATGGACATCTGCGCCCGAGATCTTAGCAGTGGAATGATGGTCGATGTTCCTGCTTTGATCAAAACAGACAGCCTGCACAGATCTTGGACAGATGAAGAGGAAGAGGCGATGATCTACGGAGGAGTCAGGATTGTTCCTGTTGAGCACCTTACTCCTTTCCCCTGCGGAGTTTTCCACAAAGTCCAAGTGAATCTATGCAGGTGGATCCATCAGCAGAATGGCGAGGGCGATGCAGACATACGCCTATGGGTAAATGGATCTAAAATTGCAAACAGAGGAGCTGAGGTGTTAGTGTTACTGGTCAACCATGGCCAGGGTATTGAGGTCCAAGTCCGCGGACTGGAGACTGAGAAAATTAAGTGTTGTTTACTCCTTGATTCTGTGTGTAGCATCATTGATAATTTATTGGCCACCACTTTGCCAGGACTTCTAACTGTGAAACATTACCTCAGCCCTCAGCAGCTGAGGGAACGTCACGAACCGGTAATGATTTACCAGCCAAGAGACTTTTTCCGTGCTCAAGCCCAAAAAGAAACCTCACTAACAAATACGATGGCTGGCTACAAAGAGAGTTTTAGCAGCATTCTCTGCTTTGGGTGCCTGGATATCTATTCCCAAGGAAGCCTAGGGACGGACATTCATGCCTCGGAGCTTAATGTCCTGACGAGAAGAAAACTAAGCCGCCTGCTGGATCCCCCTGACCCCATGGGCAAAGACTGGTGCCTTCTTGCTATGAACCTTGGCCTTCCTGACCTTGTTGCAAAATACAATTCAAACAGTGATGCTAGGAAGGATTTCCTCACGAGCCCAGTTGGCGTGCTGCTGCAGGAATGGAGCAGCTCCCCGGAGAGTACAGTGGTTCTTCTAATGTCCAAGCTGAGGGAGCTGGGGCGCAGGGATGCAGCAGACTTCATACTGAGAGCCTTGCCTGTGTTCAGAGTAAACTTAGATGCTAACGTCCAGGAGGCCTATGCATCGAGCTGCAACAGTGGGACATCCTATAATTCTATTAGCTCTGTAGTGTCGCGGTGAGCACAGCTGTCCACATGGATGGGATCTTTCCTGCTGCTTAAGGACTTTTTTTTTAATTAAAAAAAAAAAAAAAAAACTCAAATAGTTTATAAAAGTGTGGCATCTGAATATGCATTCTCTTTAATTTATAAATTTTCTGAAAACAAAAAGTGTTTCTGCTCACTGCCACACACTGGTTTTATGTAAATGATCTTTCTACTTTTTAACCGTGAAATGTTGCTTTTGTTTTCTTTTTCTTTTTAAAGCTGTTGAAAGGCTGGTATACTTTCTCCATTTTCCAAACTTTTCTCATACCTGAAATGTGCTGCTTAATACTGCCACTGGGGAGCTCTGTTCAGCTCTGAAATGTTTTATATGTATGGATGTTTTCAGGGACTTTGATTCTTCTCAAAAGGGACCTGCAGTTGAATCCGAAATGTTTCTTATGCCCACGCATGTTCTTTCACCTTACCTTTTTTGTTTAACTTTATATTTTGTTGTGGGTGGGAGAGAAGGAAGCAACGTGGCTAACTTGGAGGGATTTAATGCTGTGGTGTTTATCTCTTAAATGGAAACAATGTGAGTGCCTTTTTAGAAGAGAGAGAGATGGTCCAGTACAGTGAAGCTGTCCTGCGGTTCCTGCACAAGAAGGCTACCTCTGTCAGTCTGCAAGATGTCCAATGCCAGGGACAGGGACGTTTGTACCAGCAGCTCTTTTGGTGCATTCACTTAAAGGAAACGTTTCCTGAAAGTGTGTTTTGAGGGAAGGTGGGGTGCTATTTCACAAACAGTGGTGGCATCTAAATTGGATTTTGGGGGTCTGGCATTTCTTGCATTCACCACACTTTTGGTTCTCTTAAATTAGGCAGAACTCCTTTTCGTAGGAAGAGTTCCTGCTGTGTCTCTGGATGGCACTGATGGTAAATTTGACCCTCCCCTTTGTTGATGCTGTGAAGCCATAGGGGTGTCATTTCACCATTTATTCCCATCACTTCACAAAATATGTAGAGAATGTGTGTTATCACTATTTTTTTATTGTTTTGTTTGTTTTTTTTACTTTTCAAACCTTTTTTGTAAGCAGGTAGCATTTTTTTTCTCTTTTCAAGGCCTGAAACATTTCTGTGTCTATTGCTGCTCCAAAACAATCTGCAGCGTTTCCCAGCATCAAGCTGCATGCCCGTGCATTGCAGCACTCACAGGGCACCTTGGCAGCTCGAGGTGTTTTGAAAAATTGAGGGCCTCCCTTCTGGCTCCATTTCATTCTGCTTTTTTTTTTTTTTTTTAATTCAACAAGGTACAGAAAAATTAACAAAATGCACTCAAGATTTAGAGCGGCAAGGTAAAGAGCGTGGTTCATTTTATGCTGTGCAGATTGCGAGATTTCTTCGATGAGGAGAAAGGGCTGAAGGAAAATAGACAAAGCTGTTTTTGTTTTCCCTGACTGTTTCCAAAGCTTATTTACTGGAAATCTTTTGCAGTTGCATTAGAACCGTAATGGGAAATTCCTTTTTTTTTTAAGCTCTGAAGCAGGTCATCTCAGGTAGGGAGGGTCTTGCCACCACAGAGAGGGAAAAAAACCCGAGAAAATGTAAAAATAAGATAATGCTGCATGGCCACGATCACTCGTTTCTGCAAGGGAAATGGCATTCCACTTTTAAAAGTCAGCATCGGGGGAAATTGTTCCTTAACATGGAAGTATAATAAAAACATGGAAGCAAAGTTTTTCATTGACTTTTAAAATCTGATTATAATTCAAAATTGCTGTGAGGGACTATGTCCCATTTCTCTGTCCTTAAGAGCATGTCATTTAAGTGGGTTCTATATGTGTGTTTGTGTATATATATAGATATATATATATATATGTACATACATTTAATGCTGGTAGTTTTTCCTTTATCTTTAAATTGCAAGTCTTAAATTTTTGTTGCCTTTTTTTAAAAAAGAAATAAATTTTTGCCTCTCTCTTTGTGTATGTGTGGTGTTTAAGAAGGCCCTGCTGGCAGCCACCTCCCATCTGTGTCTATAGTTATATGGCAGGATTTTCTTTTGAATATATTTACTATTGCCCATTTCTTTGCTTATACTGGCACTAAACACAAAATCAAAGTAAATTCTGCTATTTTCTTATCTGTTGTGGGTTTTTTTTGGAGGAGCAGCAAGGTGGAGGTGGTTGGCACGGTTTTTGCTTTAGAAAGAGCGGTGCTGGAAGGGCCCATATCAAGCCGGGGGTGTGTGAAGGGTGTGGTGGCATTTTTGAGGGTGTATAAACTGAGTTGGGGAGTGCGGTGTCAAAGCTGGTATTGGCCACGTGATTCCTTCCAGATATCTGCAATCATGGCTCCTAAATCTGTCCAGTGTGTGGTAGTCTAGAGAAATTACTAACAGGTAGGAGATGGGAGCTTTGAACACGCCCTCCACAGTTCAGTACCCTAGTCGGGGACACCTGATGGCTGGATTCAGGGTCCGTGATTGCAGGTTTCTGGAAGGAGCCCATGGCTCCCAGCCTAAGACGGTCACTGTCATGACCCGACCAGGGATGTTGGGGGAGGGCAGGATTTAAAATAAAGGAAAAATCCATGGGTAGTTGTAAATAAAGGCGCAAGGCTTTTTGTGAAGACATTTGTTGGATGAGGAAACAGGATTTCTGTTTTTGGCTTGGAAGTTTTTTGTGTTTTTTTACTAAATTTGCTGATGGATGGTATGGGGATGAGGTTTATTAAGCTTGTAATGTGACAAAGGTGTATTTTATTGTTGTGAGAGATGTATGATTGGAGACTTCTAACTTCTGTGCTGGCAAGTTAGGGCTTGTAATAAATATAACAAGTATCCCAGCCCAGGTTCTGATTGAGCTGCTGGTTAAAAAAAAAAAAAGTATGAAAGTAGCACTGGGTTACACTAAAGAGCATTATTAAATCTGAGTGGGGGGGGACTGAGAAGGAGATGTGGTGAATTGTTAGGGGGTTAGGAGTGGGATGTCAGACAATGGGAGATGAGGTGGCTTGTCTGCCCCATACCAGTTTTTTGCATGTCCAAAATAAGAGATGCAGTCAATACGTGGCTCACTACACGCTCAGATAAGTAATCAATACGCACGACCAGCAGGCTGCAAAAGTACATATACAAACATAGGCCGCACCCTTGTGCGCACAAATAGGCACGCCTGTGCCTGCTGTCACTACGTCACCGTGCAATGAGAGTGCACATGCAAGTGAGCGAAAATGCCACTGCCTACCATGCAACCAGAAGAGAATAAGCCTGGGAGTGGGGCCTAGCCAAAGCCTGCTCAATCTGCTGAGCCTGCTCCACCTCCGCACTTCACTAAACTCCCCAGAGAAGAGAGAGGGGAAGAAGGCAAAGACACCAGCCATCACTGCCGAGTAAGGACAAGATAGGGGAAATAAGATCTCCTTACTCTTTCTTCATCTTTTTTTTTAACCTAACCTTAGCCCTCCCTGGCTGAGAGCACAAATGGATCTCCTATGAAGGCTTTCACTGCTGAGCCTCAGTCATCCTTCAACCACTCCCCCACCCCCCGAAAAGGCTGCTGGACTCAAGGCACTCAACTGAGGGAGGGATCCACCAGTGTCACTTCATGAGGCAAGCGATGCTATTCAACTTCTCAAATTTTCCACTTTACTACAACCAATCCCCAGTAGGGAGATGCAGATCGACCATCTGGAGATGGAGAATACTGGCAGGCTGATGATGGTGCAGGACTATGTCTGTGACATCAGCTTTTCCTCCATATCTAGCTACTGGTAGAGGTGCATATCCCGCTTGTGTGGATTGGCCTACCTGAGTGCAGAGGAAATACATAATCATACATCTGAAATACACATTAATCAAAGACAAAACTGGTCTTAAGTTAAACCAAGAAAATAAAATAACTGGACTAACAGAATAAAGCCAAATACAGACCATATTTAAAATAAATACTGTAATGCTAAAAATTAAAGAGTTAAATGTCAGACTTGAATAAAAAGCCAGGGCTTAATTTTCTTTTCTATGCTGATGAGTTAGAGCATTCCAGCATCATAGGGCTAATTGCT